>NW_016837762.1:940436-1167745 GCF_001698545.2 Rhinopithecus bieti | reverse complement strand
CGGGCATGGTGGCGGGTGCCTGTGGTCCCAGCTGCTCTGGAGGCTGAGGCAGGAGAATGGCGTGAGCCCGGGAGGTGGAGCTTGCAGTGAGCCGAGATCACGCCACTGCATTCACTCCAGCCTGGGCGACAGAGCAAGACTCCGTCTCAAAAAAAAAAAAAAAAAAAAAAAAAAAAAAATTTGTGGGGATGGGAGGGGGTGAGGCTTCAGGATTCTGGGTGGGACAGTCCTCAGGTCTGATCTCATACAGAGCAGATCACTAACCTGCCTCTGGTGAAGTGGCCCTGGAGGGGTCTGAAAGCTGCCTTAGGTGATGAGTCCAGCCCTAAGAGACTCCCCTATCCTCTGGGGCCTTCAGCCTTCAGTTGCTCAATCTCCCTGGTAATTGAGACCAAGCTGCTAAGTGTTGTCAGAGGGCTGCGCTGAGACCAGTAGAGGGTGAGCAGGCCACAGAGATGAATCTGGAGGCCAGTTGGGGCAGAGAAGGTGACTGACTGGATGAAATGAGGATTAACTGCATTTAGAGTGTGTTTGACTATAAACTGTGAACTAGAGGTCTCTGGAAAGGGTTTGTAGTAAGAAAAGTTGGCATTTCAGTTTCTCCTTGAATTGAGGACAGTGTTCAAGGAGTACACTAGGCAGTGGAAAATGAGATAACATCCAGAGCCGATGTGACCTGGAGGCAGATGAAAGCTGAAGCCAGAGGAACCTAGGCCTCCCTCTTGGAAATGTGATCCATTTGTGAGTTGACTCCAGTTACTCTAGGAGCATGGCCCAAGCCCAGCAGTAATTGGTTTTATGCTACTTGCATTTCTTTCTTTTTATTTTACCTAAAACTTTTAAAAGACGATATTTTGTTTTAGTTGTGCTGCAAAGAGAAAAGTTGGGGGCAGGTTTTTTGTGAGCTGTGTTGGGATTGATGGTATTTGGAAGGTGCCAAACGTCCCCAGGTCCTGTCATGCCACAGCCACCTCCTCGAGTTTCTATAGAAAACAAGGTCAGGCAAAAAAAAAAAAAATCTCTACTTCTGGGAGGCTTTTGCCTCAAACCCCAGTGTAGAAATCTGGTGTGGTGGCAGAGGGCTAGCAGTAGACCAGAGGGGGCCTCCTGGCCTTTCCCTTGCTGGATCCACACACATTTACCACACTCTGATACTCATTTCTTCAACAGGCATTCACCGAGTGTCTACTAAGTGCCAGGCGCTGTTCTAAGCACTGAATATTTGGTAGTAAATAGCAGACAAAATCTCTGCCTTTTTGAAGCTTTCTGATAAGAGTTTAGGTATTTGTCCCCTCCAAATCTCATGCTGAAATTTAGGCCGGGCGCGGTGGCTCACGCCTGTAATCCCAGCACTTTGGGAGGCCGAGGCGGGAGGATCACGAGGTCAGGAGATCGAGACCATCCTGGCTAACACGGTGAAACCCCGTCTCTACTAAAAATACAAAAAATTAGCTGGGCGTGGTGGTCGGGGCCTGTAGTCCCAGCTACTCGGGAGGCTGAGGCAGGAGAATGGCATGAACCCAGGAGGTGGAGCTTGCAGTGAGCTGAGATCGCGCCACGATCCCAGTGTTGGAGGTGGGGCCTGGTGGGAGGTGTTTGGGTCATGGGGTAATCCTTCATGAATGGCTCGGTAATGAGTGAAGTCTCCCGAGAGAACTGATAGTTAAAAAGCATGTGGCACCCCTCCCCTCTCTTGCTGCTTTCCTCTCAACATATGATACTGACTCCCCTTCCTCTTCTGCCATGACTGGAAGCCTCCTGAAGCCCTTACCAGAAACAGATGCTTAGTGCCATGCTTCTTGTACAGCCTGCAGGTCCATAAGCCTACTAAACCTCTTTTCTTTATAAATTACCCAGCCTCAGGTATTCCTCTGTAACAACACAAATTGATTAAGACACGAATGTTCTGACAGAGGGAGATGGACAAAACAAAACAAAACAAAAAAATCGCTGTGGTAAGCACCAGGAAGGACTAAAGCAGAGTGGCCAGGCGCAGTGGATCACGCCTGTAATCCCAGCACTTGGGGAAGCTGAGGCGGGTGAATCACGAGGTCAGGAGATTGAGACCATCCTGGCTAACACGGTGAAACCCCGTCTCTACTAAAAATACAAAAAATTAGCCAGGCGTAGTGGCGGGTGCCTGTAGTCCCAGTTACCTGGGAGTCTGAGGCAGGAGAATGGCCTGAACCCAGGAGGCGGATCTTGCAGTGAGCCGAGATGGCACCACTGCACTCCAGCCTAAGCGACAGAGCGAGACTCCGTCTCAAAACAGACACAGACACACACACACACACACACACACACACACACACACACACACAAAACCAAACTAAAGCAGAGTAAGGGGGCAGGCGGTACAGGGAATGGTGTGTGTGTGCGTGCGTGTGTGTGCACTCCTACTTTAAAGGAGGTGGTGAGCAGAGGCCTGAAAAGAGTGAAGGAGTGACGTGCAGATAACCTGGGAAGAGGGATTCTACGCAGAAGGGAAACATGCAGAAGGCCTGGGGTCGAAGCCTGGTTGGCATGTTCTTTGAGTAGCAAGGAGGCCTGTATGCCCTGAATGGAGAGGCAAAGGCAAGTGTGATAGGAGAGGGGGTCAGAGAGGGCAGTTAGGGTCATCTGAAACCACCTAAGTCCTTGTAAGACAGAGCAAATCTTTTATTTGCCTCTGAGCGAAACGCAAAGCCATTGGAAACTTTTGAGCAGAGGAACGATGTGATATTCGTGATTTTCCAAGGCTCACTCTGGGTATGGCATGAAGTCCAGAGCAGTGCTGCCCAACAGAAATATAATGTAAGCCACAAATGCAAGGTGTATGTGTCATTTTAAAAGTTCCTAGTAGCCACATGAAAAAGTAAAAAGAAATGGATGAAAATAATTTTAATATATTTGACTTAACCTAATATATCTAAATTATTAACAGTTCAACATACAATCAATATAAAATTATTGAGATATATATATATATATATATATTTTTTTTTTTTTTTTTTTTGAGATGAGAGTATTGCTCTGTCTCCCAGACTGCAGTGCAGTGGTGCCATCTCAGCTCACTGCAACCTCTGCCTCCTGGGTTCAAGCAATTCTCCTGTTTCAGCCTCCCAAGTAGCTGGGATTACAGGTGCCCACCACCATCCATCCCTGGCTAATTTTTTTTGTGTTTTTGGTAGAGATAGGGTTTCACCATGTTGGCCAGGCTGGTCTCAAACTCCTGACCTCAGGTGATCCACCTGCCTCGACCAAAGTGCTGGGATTACAGGCGTGAGCCACCACACCCAGCCTATATTTTTTGTTAACACACAGAATATTTGGAATCTGGTGTGCATGTTACTCTTACTGCACATCTCAATCCAGAATCATCACATTTCAAGGGCTTAATTCCCCAACTCCGCTCGTTACCATATGGTACTATAGTACAGGTTCACACTATAGGGGGGCCGGCTGAACATGGGGTCCCCAGGAAAGATGCTCTTCACTGGTCCAGATGACAGATAATGACGAAGCTAAGGACAAAAGCACTCCAAGGGTGAGCAATTCATTAAAAAATAGCTTCTCCTAAGGCATAGGGTACAACTTGCTGACTCACCCCTGCTCCCTGCAGGGAGATGAAAGATCCCTACTGGGAACAGCTCCGGGCATACCTATGACAGCCATACTGGAAGAAAACAATCTGAAAGAAGACCTCAGCTGGCTTAGAACTGCCGTCCATCCTCATCACACTCCACACTTTGGAGGCTCTGACACCTCTTCATCCTCCCACCCACTACATGATAATTCATGTAGAGCTTGACCGACCTCAGCAGCACTCTTCCACAAAGTGTCCTCTGAGGAGAGGGGAGGGGAGGAAGCCCTGTTTTTCCCTGGAAGCCACAATTTCCTCATTCCTGTTCTTGTCTTTGTAAAACAATTACATTTGAGAAGTCAACAACTAAATTTGTTACATGAGAATGCCTTATGTAACAGACTGCAACCTAGTTTAGTACTTAATCTAACTGAAAGCCTAATTTAAGAGTATACTCTTGTAACAAATTGCTGTGTCTTAGCAAGTCACAGCAGCTGAACTTCAGCCAATCACAGGTGGCAAAGGACTCAAATAAGGTGAAAGGCCAGCTATAGCCAATTAAGCAGCCTCTCTGTCCATAAATGCTGCCCCACCACATTGTAGGCCAGGGTTCTTAGCACTTGTCTGGCTCTGGGGGCTGTCCTATGGGAGAACTGCTCTTTGCTCAAGTAAACTCAGTTAAATTTAACTTGTCTAAGGTTTTTCCTTTTATAGCTTGTTAACCCCAATGCACTGGATGAACAAGCAGAGTCCCACCAACTTTCCGTTGCTCTCCAGAGGAAAGCTTAGAGGAGAATTCCGGGTGCCCATTCTAGGGCCACATTATAATTTTCATGAACCCTTTCCTCCATTGAGAAAAAAATACATATATGTATGTTAACTACTGGGCTGGTAAATTGATGTCTACACTAATATATTGAAAAATTGTCAGCCGGGTACAGTGGCTCACGCCTGTAAACCCATGAACGTGGGAGGCCGAGGCAGGTGGATCACCTAAGGTCAGGAGTTCCAGACCAGCCTGGCCAACATGGTGAAACCCTGTCTCAACTAAAAATATAAAAGGTTGGGCGTGGTGGCTCATGCCTGTAATCCCAGAACTTTAGGAAGCCAAGGCGAGTGGATCATCTGAGGTCAGGAGTTCCAGACCAACCTGGCCAACATGGTGAAACCCTGTCTCTACTAAAAATACAAAAATTAGCCCGCCGTGGTGGCGTATGCCTATAGTCCCAGCTACTCGGGAGGCTGAGGCAGGATAATCGCTTGAACCTGGGAGGCAGAGGTTGCAGTGAGCCAAGATCGTACCACTGCACTCCAGCCTGGGGATCAGAGCAAGACCCCCAGTATTTGTCTTGAAAATACTACTAATAAAAATTTTTTAAAAATACAAAAATTAGCCAAGTGTGGTGGTAGGCGCCTGTAGTCCCAGCTACTCAGGAGGCTAAGGCAGAATTGCTTGAACCCAGGAGGCAGAGGTTGCAGTGAGCCGAGATCGGGCCATTGCACTCCAGCCTGGGTGACACAGCAAGACTGTCTTTAAGGAAAAAAAAAAAATTCAATATGAAAGTTGTGTTTTTTCGTTTTCTTTTTTTCTTTTTTTTGAGGCAGAGTTTCGCTCTTGTTGCCCAGGCTGGAGTGCAGTGGCACGATCTCATTTCACCACAGCCTCTGCCTCCCATTCAAGCAATTCTCCTACCTCAGCCTCCCAAGTGGCTGGGATTACAGGCATGTGCCACCACGCCCAGCTAATTTTGTATTTTCAGTGGAGACAGGGTTTCTCTGTATTGGTCAGGCTGGTCTCGAACTCCTGACCTCAGGTGATCCACTCACTTTGGCCTCCCAAAGTGCTGGGGTTATAGGCGTGAGCCACCACACCCGGCCTTTTTTTTTATGATTTTAAAAGAACATATTGTCAAGAGCCCCTAAAAGAATTATGAACCCTAGGCACTGTGCCTGCCATGCCTAATAGAGAAGTTGGCCCTGACCCTTTACATAATTGCCCTCCCCATCCTTTCTGTGCTGCTTCCACCCTCCCGAATCAGTAAAGTGGGCATTTGAGCCCCTTGAGGCCTTTATGAATGTCTCTTAGATGTGGCTCCAGAGGCCCCTAAGGTGGATGGAGACAAGGCGTTCATTGTTATACTCGGGGTCCCACTCTGCAACAGTCTGAGAGGTCATCTATAAACCATTTCGATGCCCAACTATGTTTTATAGAGAGCACTGGTATGAATCCAGTTGAAGGAATACAATGCTTTGTATGTGACTTTGTGTCACATATGATATTTTAACTTTATGGACTCTTGATTTTTTCTCACAGAAAAAATTAAAATGGAAGAGACATATAAATGATGTACTTTTTCCATTTTCCCCTATTCTAGGCAGACCAGCCAGAGAGTCTCAGGTGCCTGGTAGTCTAGGTTCTTGATTTAATGGCCCAGCCTGAGCTATGAGCCACTTCAATTAATATAACTCCTTCAAGGCCGGGTGGCTCATGCCTGTAATCCCAGCACTTTGGGAGGCTGAGGCTGGTGTATCACTTGAGCTCAGGAGTTCCAGACCAGCCTGGGCAACATGACAAAAACCCCTGTCTCTACAAAAAAAAAAAAAAATTGGCCAGGCATGATTGCGCACGCCTGTAGTCCCAGTCATTTGGAGTGCTGAAGCGGGAGGTTTGCTTGAGCCTGGGCGTCCAGGCTACGGTCACCACCTTCACTCCACACCACTGCACTCTAGCCTGGGTGACACAGTCAGACCTTGTCTCAAAAAATATGTATATATAACTCCTTCAATTCACTTATGCTTTTGTTCTCCTTCCAGGCACGTTGTGTGGTAGCACTTTCCATTTAAATTTGTGCATGGCTATGTGATGTCCTTTGGTCACTAGAAGGTGAATAGAAACGTGCTGTGTTACCTTTTGGTGAAAGTCTTTAAGGCAGTGTGCAATTACGTTCTCTCTACCTGCCTTGGGTCCACCATGTTGTGGATGGTGCAGGCGGAGGCCTGTGTCTCTGAGAAGCCAAGGTCCTGACTGTCTGAGATGAACATGTCCTGTGAGCAAAAAATAAGCCTCTTTTCCAAAGATTTATTTGACAATGAAGCATAACCTAACCTAAAACACTTCCATGGTTGCATTTCTTCATTTCCAGGTCTCTTTTGTGTCTCACTTTCCGAAGTTCTTGGGGTCAATGTAGAAGATAAGAATGCAACAGCACCCATTAGATTGTAATGCTATTTATCCATATGCAATGGCGTGCTTGTGGTGACCTTTTCTATGAAAGGATGAACACCCCCTTGCTGTTGAATTCACATGTGGCCATGCAACTTACTATGACCAATGAAATGGAGCAAAAATGATATGTAATTTGCTGTGTTTTCCCCCTCCCCCATAGCAACTTTTAAAGTCTCAGGAAGAGGCTGCTATGTCATCCTGGGTCCTAGAGTCAAGGTGACATGAGCAGAACTACACCTGGCCCTTGATGGTGACGTAGGGTAAGAGAGAAACACATCTTTATTATGTAAGCCTCTGAGAGTATTGGCGTCATTTGTCACGACAACCTGGTAACACAACATCAAACCCACAAAATTTAGGAAACCCAAGTAAATCACAGAACTGAATATCCATGTGATGAGCATTGTCACAGAAGTGAGGCCTGGTGGCCTGATTGGTTAGGTTTAAGACCTTCCTGGGCCTGTGCTCTGCTACTTGTCCTAAAGATCAGGACTAACAGGTGACATGTCCTGTTTGACTTCTGGCCTCCACAGGGCCTTGCTCCGAGGCAGTGCATCATTCCTGTTTATTTGACTACCTGGATAGGTGGACTCTCTCTGCATGCAGACCCAGCCATGTAGGATTTGGAAGGGAAGGAATAAAGAGCAAGATACTTCACTCAAGCCTCCTGACCTCCACCATATTTATTCAGCTTAACTGTTCATCTGGCAATAGGGCCTTCCTAGTTACTGATCAAGCAGTATTTGGCTACTGTTCCTTGGTTGTGTGACACTTAGGAATAAACCTCCAGAGGGAAGATTGAATGAGTCGTCTGATTACCCCAAACCCCAGTGCAAACCTGGACTCCTGTAACTATACACCGTCTACAGCCAATGTCCTTATCAGTTTCCCAAACGAAAGCAGCATTCCAAACAGACAGCATGTGTATTCACCCATGTTATTGTTACAGAGTAGCTCTTAGCAGAAATTTAATGTTGTCTTGAGGGACAAGTGAACAGGGAATAAAATAAAGAATAAATACTCAGTTAAGACGCTTTAGAGACGTATTTCAAAGTACACTTTTTTCAAATTAAAAAAATAAAAGAGGTTATGCTTTGGGGATTAATTTTAGGGATGCTGAGTAATGAAGCTATAGAGCACAGGGCAGAGCCAAGACACATCCACCCAGCTTCGTCCCCACCAAGCAGTCACACATGAGCAAGTGAATACAGCTGTCCTCATTGGACTCACATGCCTAATTAACACATTAATACATTGTTGCCTACATAGCTCTGCTATCAGCAATACAACTTAAACAACTGGGCAGAAAGCTGTGGAGGACCACAATATGAGAGTGTTTTTAAATGATTCTATTTTCTACAAGTACTTCACAGTCAGATAATTCTCATAAGAAAAGGCACTGAGGCTTGAATGTCCAGACTGAATAGAATTTTCAGAAATGGGAATTGTGACCGTATAAAGTATATTCCTATTTTTTTTTTTTTTTTTTCCTCTCTCTCTCTCTCACTCTGATTCAAGACCTGCATGAATAACTGGGTTTTTGGCTTGTTTGGGGGAAGACTTTCACATTTGCACTTTAATGACCCAGTCCTAGCTGAGATGGTAATATCCAAATACTTCATTTAATAAACAAACCCATGTCTGGATTTTTAAAATAGCCATAGACTATGGATTGGATTGTCATTCATTTGTGCTCTAAGGCATCCATCCGTGACTGACTGAAGAGGCAACCAAACTGAACACACGTGTCAGGACTGTTTAAATGAAAGAAAGGAATTCACTTGACTTTTAAACTGCAGTTATTCAGATAAGCCAGTCAAAACACCAACTTCTGCAATCTGTCACTACTAAGAAAATGATGAGAACTCAAAACTATCTATTTTAAAAAACTATTTCTAAGGGCTGGGCGAGGTGGCTCACGTCTGTAATCCCAGCACTTTGGGAGGCTGAGGTGAGTGGATCATCTGAGCTCAGGGGTTTGAGACCAGCCTGGCCAACATAGTGAAATCCCATTTCTACTAAAAATACGAAAATTAGCTGGGCATGATGTTGCACATCTGTACTCCCAGCTACTCGGGAGGCTGAGGCTAGAGAATCACTTGAACCTGGGAGGCGGAGGTTACTGTGAGCCGAGATTGCCTAGGCAAGAGAGGGAGGCTCCACCTCAAAAACAAACAAACAAACAAACAAAAAACTATTTCTAATGTTATATAAGTTAATTTAGCAGGTATTTCAGCACTATAAGTACCTGACCTTCTTTGTGTCAGGTACTGTGCAGGTGCAATGACAAACTGGACAAGGTATCACAACAGAATTATAATAGAACATGATTGATGCTATGAACGTGGTAGAAATATGGATGAAGTATGTGCACCCTGGGCTGGGGGTGGCGGTGGAGACAAGACAATCTATTGAGATATGGGAAGAAAAACTATAAAAACTTGCCTTAACATTTTTTATCTCGTCCTTTAATTTGTTCTAAATTTGTGTGTTTTAATATACATGATTGGTACTATGTGTGGCAGCAGCACACACACAATTTATAACTAGATATAGGCAGATACGGTGCACAGCTACCTGTGTAGGGAGCTCTGATAAAAGTGAACAGAAACAGGGACACTGTCATTTGATCCAAGGTGTGGAGGACTCAGGATGACATTTCTGAATAAGTGATATTCCACCTGAATCTTACAGGGGGCCCTGTGATTTCTCCAGGCAGAACAATTGTCAGGGGTGGGTATACTAGTTATAAGGAAAACATTGCGGCCAGGCGCGGTAGCTCACGCCTGTAATCTCAGCACTTTGGGAGGCCGTGGAGGGCAGATCACAAGGTCAGGAGTTTGAAGCCAGCCTGGCCAACATGGTGAAAACCTGTCTCTACCAAAAAAATACAAAAATTAACTGGGCATGGTGGCGTGCGCCTGTAATCCCAGCTACTCAGGAGGCAGGCTGAGGCAGGAGAATTGCTTGAACCTGGGAGGCGGAGGTTGCAGTGAGCCGAGATGGTGCCACTGCACTCCAGCCTAGGCCACAGAGCAAGACTCCGTCTCAAAAAAAAAAAAAGAAGGAAAACACTGCATTGTTTTCTTATATGGTTGAAAGAATAAAAGACTTTTACAAAATGTGGTGTGGCCCAGAAGAGTCCTGATGCACCTTGGGGCAAGTGAGGGAAGAGAGAGGCAGAACCGATGGTAGAAAGGTTGAGCCCGGAGTGTGAAGAACTTAGGGTGCTAAGTTCAAGACTCAGGTTTACCCTATCAAGTGAAGGAGAAGAGTGGGGGGAAAGAGAAGGACATGGTGGTTTTCTGGATAATCAGATCTTTCCACGGCCCCACTGGACAAATCTGTGGGATTTCTTCTTAGTTATGATGCTAAGAGTGGGCCTGCCTCTGTTGGAGGAAGAAGGAAGAATAATCAAAAAACTCCTTAGCATACAAAATGTAGCCCTGAGAATGAGAAGCCCTCATATTTTTAACAATTGGTCCATAATGAGTCCTCCTGCAGTCTATAACCAAATCCATATTGTTGGTTAGCACAGTGTTGATTTCAGACATAGGGTCAGATAAGCGTTATCTTTGGATTCACTCTCTTTTCTATTCCTAGTGATACTTTATACTGATTACTAGACACCTGCCTAAAATCACAAATATCCAAATCATGCAACCAAATGCCTTCTTGGACAACCTGCAGTACTTGACATTGTTGACAGTCTTTCCATACTATTTGTGGGTCTTGGTTGCAAGCAACAGAAATAACTGTGGCTGACTTAGGGAGAAAAGGAAGAGAAGAATATTAGGTGGCTCAAATAATGTAGGGGAACGGGGTGGATGTGGTGGATGGGCAGGGAATCAGTCAAGGAGGCTAGGAAGCCAAGAATAAGTCCCAAAATCATGCCGAAGATGGATCCAGGGAATCTGCTGCCAGCCTGGATGCTGCTGCTTACACTGTGGGAGGCACCAACGCTACCTGCAGCTGTCACTGCTGCCACCATTCACTGTTGTGTATCCTGCAGCATCCCTCATTTCTTACGCAGAGCCTGAGGCACAGGTGCTGATGGGCAGAGTCCAGGTTATACCCCTGCATCCTAGCTGCAAGGGACGCTGGGAAAGTAATCAGACTTTACCTAATAGATGAGAAATTCCCCAAACATAGCAAAGGTGCTCAGATGCTGGCGAGTCAAAAAGAAAGCTAAATGTTCACTTTCTGTCCCTTTCTGAAACACGTCTGTGTTTTTTCCATCACACAGGCTAGTGTGGTTCCCTCCTACCTCTCTGCTTTGCCACTAGCTTCTCTTTCTCATGACAATGGCCCTTGTGATGTTTGGTTTTTGTCCCTGGTTCCTAGCACAGAACTGCTAAAACCCTTGAAACTTCAAGTGATAGAGGTGACAAGAGCTTCTTTTGTTCTAATGGTCTCAGTGGGCTCCTAGATAGCCTCAGGATGAGGGCTGGTTGCCAAAAAGACCACACCTTGATTAGAAGCTTGGAAGTTCCAGCCCCACCCCCAACAACCTCTGGGGGGACAGGAGGAGCTGCTAAAGATTGAGTTAATCAGCAATGGCCAATTATGTAGTCAATCATGCCTATGTGGCAAAACCTCCATTAAAACTCCTAAATAGGCCAGGCGGGTGTCTCACACCTGTAATCCCAGCACTTTGGGAAGCCAAGGCAGGCGGATCGTCTGAGGTCAGGAGTTCAAGACCAGCCTGGCTAATATGGCAAAACCCTGTCTCTACTAAAAAGACAAAAAATTAGCTGGGCATGGTGGTACACGCCTAGTTCCAGCTACCCATCTGGGAGGCTGAAGCAGAAGAATCGCTTGAACCCGGTAGGCGGAGGTTGCAGTGAGCTGAGATCATGCCATTGCACTCCAGCCTGGGCTACAAGAGTGAAACTCCATCTCAAAAACAAAAATAAAAACAAAAAACCCTAAATAATTGGATCTGGAGAACTTCTGAGTTGGCAAACACATCTATGTGCTGGAAGGGTGGCCCAGCCCAACTCCACAGGGACAGAAGCTCCTATGCTCAGGACTCTTCTGGACCTCAGTCTATGTACCTCTTCAGCTAGCTGCTCATTTTTATGTTTAATAGTGTTCTTCATAATAAACCAGTAAACATAAACAATGTGCCTTCCTGAGCTCCATGAGCCTTTCTAGCAAATTATTGAACCTGAGGATTAGGTCGTGAGAACAGAAGTAGAAGTACCCCAGACTTGTGAGTAGCATCTGAAGTGGGGTCAGTCTTCTGGGACTGAGCCCTTTAACCTGTGAGATGTGATGCTAATTTCAGGTATAGAGTGTCAGAATTGAATTGAATTGTTGGACACCCAGTTGGTGTCAGAGAGTTGGAGTACTGTTGGAAAAGACACGGAGTTTGGTGTCAAGAGGAAAAAAACTGAACAGCTCCAAGCTGATGTCTCCACCTCGGTGTTGTTCCAATCGCCCCCTCTCTCTATCCTGAATAACTCCCATTTCTCTTCTCATCTTTTTGTGGGTTACTTCACATCTGTATTTTAGTTGATAACTATTCTCTAAGCTCCAGTCGTTGCGTCTACCTGAGTACTGAACATTTCTTTGCAGATGGTTCACCCTCACCTCAAATGCAATTTGTCCAAAATGGAAAACCAGATCTTTTCAATTAACAAGCTCTTCTCTCTAACTTCTCTAACCATGGTACTTAGCCATTCAGATTCTAAACTTCAGAATCATTTTTAGTTCAGTGTGGTTAATCCTAAGACTTTTTGATATATCCTTCATGATAGCTCTTTCATCCACCTTATTTTACTAATTCTGTAGCCACCACTCTAGTTCATTTCCTTATTAACTTATGTCTAGACTATTGCAAATGTCTTCAAGCAAGTCTCACTATCATCTGTCTAGACTCTCCCCAGTACATCCTGGACTCTGCCCTTACAGTCTTCTTAGTGGGCTACTTAGATCTGAGTGTCACTCTCTCAACACACAATGGTTCCCACTGACTACAGAAGAAAGTACAGCTTTGTAAACTTGCCATTTAAGCCGTCAAGAGTCTTGACACAACTTCCTTACTTGTTCTAACATTGTATAGTCTAAAATTTACTTCAAACATTTAAACAAACTAAGGGTTGTTACCTAGTGGGATGATAGAAAGAAGACTACGTTGATTCCGATCAGTCCAAGGTCCCTTAAATTCTACACCTATAATGTTTCATCTTGCAGTATCTTCTCTTCTATTACCTACTGCCCTACTTCAGTATCTCCCTATTGTCAATCGGTCCCCCAAGGTCCTTCAATGAATCAAGCAGCTTCCCTGAGCACACGACATCACATGCATCTCAAAACGTGGGGTTTCCTGCTTTCTTCTTTTATCTCATGTCTCTCCCAAAGTAGGTGTCAATGTACACAGCAGGGAGATGGAAACAAGACTTGCCTACTCTGTAGAGCCAAAGAACATGACAATTTAATTTAAACAAGATAATTCCAACATCCGTTTGACTTAATGCTAGTAAAATGCTATTTCTGAAAATTATATTTTCATTTGTGTGAAACAGTTTTGCCACAGCTATTTTATTGTTATGGCAGTTGGGAAATTAATGAAGAAAATACATTTTTTAGGGAAAAAAAGACATAAAGAATATTTTGGTTCTAGCTTCTTCAATTAAAATAAATGATGTATTTCTATGCCTAACATTCCTCCTGGAGATGACTAGAAGTCCTCGGGGCCCTGTGGCCTCCTTTCTAGTGGATCTGGTCAGCCATTCCTTTTCTTCCTCGGCTGGGACTTGGGTCCTCCCCAAGGTCAGTGCCCCATTGCTGGGCTTGCTACTGGCCTCTCCAGACACCTTTCCTGTCTTCTCACCCCATCTTTGTGTGCCAGCAATACTGTTCCTGACATGATGAACTGTGGCCACACTGGTCTGCTTGCCATCCTGTAAATATCGTTTGCTTCACTGCCTTCATGTCTTCTTCATTTTCCCCCTTTTCTATTTCTACTACTTGGGAGTCTTCCCTCATTTCCCGACCTCTATTGAAATCCCACCTTCTCCCTGAAACCATCCTCAATCATCCATATCAGAGTTTTCCTTCACCAAGCACACTCCATCTGGGCCTCTCCTATAACTGCTCTGTTCAGTAATTATTTGTGTGGTTACTTGGTAGGTGGTAAAGAGCTATACTAAAGTAAGATGACATTCTTTGTAGTTTTATCTTTTCAGATATTTTGTGAGTTCCTGAAGGGCAGAAGCTGAATTCTCAGCCTTGTTTCATGCCCTAGCATCTAGCACAGCATCTTTTCAAAGCAGAAGATGAGGTGTTTTAGCTTGGATGTGTAGAGCAAGGGGAGGATTATTGGCAATGCAGTGCCACTGAGGCATGAGAATAGGGTCTGGAGGCAGGGAACCTAAGGCCGATTCATGCTAACTTCCTAGAACTAAATCAAAAGGAAAACCCCAACTTTCCACACCCAAGTAATAAAAGGACTTGAGACTACTACTTTCGCAAACCCCCAACCCCTTTTCTGTGTGGCAGATGGAAAATTGAAAGTATCAATGATTGGTTGCTTTCCACAACCAATCAGTTTGCATACGAGTGTAACTTTGTAACTTCGCTTCAGCCCGATTTGGCTGCTTTCCTTAACCAATCAGACTGATTGCAGGTCAAGTCTTTGTGTGCATAGAAGTGTAACTTTGTGTCTTCACTTTAGCCTCTGATTGGTTGCTTTCCACAACCCATCAGATATTTGCATAGGGTGTAACTTTTATACCTTAACTTAACCCTCTGATTGCAGACCACTACTTCATTTGCATAGGGTGTACACTAAGTGACCAATGGGAACCTTTAGAGGGTATTTAAACCCCCAAAAATTCTGCAACTGGGCTCTTGAGCCCCTATGCTTAGGCCACTCCCCTTCTGCAGAGTGTGTACTTCTGTTTTCAATAAATCTCTTTTGTTGCACCATTCTTTCCTTGCTTTATTTGTGCATTTTGCCCAATTCTTTGTTCAAAACACCAAGAATCTGGACACCTTCAACTGGTAACCACCAACAAAACCCAGCTATCCTCTATTCTGGGACAGCACTTTCTCCCCCTTCAGTGAAACATGAGCATAAGTGACTTGTGACACTTTCACTGGGAGCATTGGATTGCTGGTGCTTGGCTCTCCAGCACACCCTTCCCTGGCAACAACGATTGTGGAGAACTTGAGTTGAGATGCGGCCAGCCCAGAGCACTAACAATGGGGAACAGCTGGCCTGGAGGGTCGCCCGCACTGCAGCAGGCTTGGCATGACTTGGCATGACTAGTAAAGCCTTTGTTATGTTAAACCACTGAAAATGTCGGGTTGTTTGTTACCATGGCATAACCTTGCCCATCTGATACTTATTATTTTAAATCTCTAATGATTGGGGGTAAAAGGTGATTCTGAGCCCGAGCTGGCTTCTTAGGAATCTGGCACCTCAAATACAGCAGATCTAAAACTAAACAGGGAGTAACCAAGTGCAGTGGGTAAGAGAAAGGGTTTTGGAGTTAGGTGGATCAAGATTTTAATATTGGCTTCCACAGTGTACAAATTATGCGTCCTAAACTGGCAGTTTTCAAACTTTGTGGTCTCAGGACCGCTCTACATTCTGAAAAATTGAGGACTCCAAACAGCATTCGTTTATTTGGGTTACATCTGTGAATATTTTCTGTATTAGAATTAAAACAGAAATTTAAACACATATATAAATTCATTTTAAATGAACAATAAGCCATATTAGTTAATATGTTATGCTTTTATGAAAGATATATTTTCCGAACAAAAAAATTCATGAGAAGCATATCATTGTTTTACATTTTTGCAGATCCCTATAGTGTCTGGCTTAATAGGAGACAGGTAGATTCTCATAATTTGTTTCTTCATTTCATTTATTTTGGACGACATAAAGGAAGAAAATGCAGCCTCACACAGATACGTAGTTGAAAAAGGGTAATTTGGAAAATACTGTTTCATCAAAGTATGCAGATCTTCCAAGGGTTGAGACATTTCATTATACGGTATTTTAAAATCACATTTGTGAACACTACCATTGATCTCATTACAAAGTCTTTAAGGATGGGGAAGCTGTTAAACTCATGGCAGCACATACAAGTTTTCCAAAATTCTCATTTCACTTGGAAGGTTGATTTGTATTACTGTAAACAAATTACATCGTTGTTTTCCTTAAAGTGACAGGCTCCTTTTATTTTTGAGAAAATGCCCAGTACCTAAATCTGAATAACCTGAATAAGTTTGCCATTTTTTAAATCAATTAAACATGGCATTACATAAAAAATGCAGCTAGTTCAGCTTGCAACTCAAGCAATCTCACAAGTGTTTTTTCTGGAGACATCATGCTTTAATATGTAGAAGTACTTTTATGCTTACCCCTCAACTCGCTACACAAAATATTACCAAGATGAATACTCAAGGGTGTAATTTAGTAAACTTAGTAATTTTTACTGCTTCATCAAGGACCTTGTAAGTGAACTTGGCTTCTTTTGTTTGTCTGTTTTCCCACTGTAAGCCTAGTTTGGTGCCACTACCTTGACTAGTGCTACAGCAGTAGATGGCACTTTTATCCATGATTGCTTTTGCACCATTGGTGGAAATACACACGCAGTAAAAGCAAGTAATGTGTTAGTATTGCTATAAAAGTAGTTTTGACCTTGCAAACCTGGATACCCTGAGTGTCAGGGACCCCTAAGAGAATCACTGTCCTTAGGCAAGCTACTTAATCTCCCTAAAGTAAGAATGACAGTCATAAAGCTGTTTGGAAAACTAAATATTATTCAACATGAAATAAAGTATGTATAGCATTTAGTATAGTGCATGGTATATAACAAGCATTTCAGTAAAGGTTAGCTATTACTATGCATCTGCTGATAATGTGAGGGCATTGCTGTCACACTAGCAGTAATGATAATCTTTCCTTTTTCTCCACAAACTCATTCCTCTGGCAGATCTCCGTTTTAGTTAATTGCCTCATTTGTCTCCTCTGTGGCCTCTCTCTTTGCTCCAGCCAGTATTGACTCACTCAGAAGTACAATTGATCTGACCTCTGTTGTGCCCTCACAGCAATCCCTTCCCTTCTATTCCTGTTGCTACTACCTCCGTTAAATAACAGGGTTTCCATTAAAGGCAGTTCTGGCTGTTAGTATTTGACCTGTCTGAGACTCAGTTTACTAATCTTGTAAAGTGGGAATAATAGTCCTATCACGGGTTTTTCTTTTTTTGGCGTGGGGTTAACTGAAATAATCTATTTGAAAGTAACTAGCAGAGTGCCTAGCTACTGCATGTGTTCGGTACATGTCAGTTTTCCTTCCTTTCCCCTTTCCTCGTAATTTTTTTAAGCCACGCTTTTTTCTTTCCTTCCCCTCTAATCCATCCACAACATTACCACTGAATTAAACTTCTCACAGCACTGATCAATCATTAAATCAGTACCGAACTCACATGAACTGAGTGTTCATCGTGTGAATTCATCACAATTGAAATACTTATTATTTTTCTGATAAGGGTTGCCGAGTTAGGACACCAGGTAGGCCTTACAAGCTAGTCTTGTAGGGGAGGTTTTGGTCATCACCTGCTGAAACATCCTTCCGTCTATCCACTGCTCATTGCCCCACTCAAGGGAAGGCCATTCTCCTAGCATGGTGCCTGAGCCCCTGCTCAGTGTGGTCCTAACCAGCCCTCCTAACTAGACTGTGGTCTCCCCCAGGAAAATGCATTTTCCTCCAAACTCAGCCTGCCATATGAGGGCCTCGCAGATGCAGTTACTCTGTGATACATTTGTCACAAATACATAAAATTTTTGTTGTTTATTAAGCAGGATCCTACATCTGAAAGCAGCTGTTGTAAAATGAACAACTACTTATTAGCAACGGCACCAAAAACACCAACACATTTCGTGTAGGCTGCTGAACAGTCATGTCCCACGCCTTCTGTTCTTAGTAAAAGTCAAATGCAGACACTTCCTGTCATGCTTGCTATGAGTGATTCCTGATCTTTACTAAGAACAGGAGGACATGTAATTCTAGAAACGAGAGCAAAACAGCCAAGTAGATCATCTATTTCTGATTAGAAGTTTCTAGGATAGCTCATTCTTATAGACAGGCTTTATAACACTCTGTGTCTTCAAATGTCAATGGCTTCAGATTTCTGGGCTTTCCTGGGTGGTCTGCTGAGATGGTAACCTGTTATATTTCCTGGATTTTTGTTCAGGGTTGTTAGGCTGTGAGAATCCCATCGTTAAGCCTCTGAATAAAAATCTTGGTTGAAAGTTTGGTTTGACAGAATGGGTTTTGCCTATAATTTTTTTTTTTTTTTTTTTCCCCAGACAGAATCTCACTCTGTCGCCCAGGCTGGAGTGCAGTGGTGCGATCTCGGCTCAATGAAACCTCTGCCTCCCCAGTTCAAACGATTCTCCTTCCTCAGCCTCCCGATTAACTGGGATTACAGGCGTGCGCCACCATGCCCGGCTAATTTTTATATTTTTAGTAGAGATGGGCTTTCACTACATTGGCCAGGCTGATCTCGAACACCTGACCTCAAGTGATCCACCTGCCTCAGCCTCCCAAAATGCTGGGATTACAGGTGTGAGCCACTGCACCCGGCCTTGCCTGTAATATTTGAATAGCTTTGGAAACAATGTGAGACAAGGTCATTGAGGGCATTAAAGAAACCATCGTACATCATCAAAGTATTCTTCCTGAGCACGTGCAGTGGGGCTGTGGCCCCGGGTCCTCTCTGAGTGATGAAAGTTTTGCTCTCTCTCTTCTCTTCCTGTCTCGCTCTTCTCCACGGGGAACTAGATTATCTTCCTCCCCAAACACTAAAGCATAAGGTACAAGTGATGAGTCTTTCTCCTGTAATCCCTCAGTGTGCACTGATTGTGGGGTGCAGGGATGGTCAGCAGATGATGAAAGTATTGCAGCGTACGTCTGATATTATAATGACCTTAAGTCCCGAAAACCCTGTTTTAGACATTCTATTTCACTGTTAAACCTTAAGACCTGATTTTAGGTTTGGAAAATAATCCTCAAGACCACTCATAATTCATAAAGCTGCTGTTGTATGCAGGAAGAGAACAGTCCTCCTGAAACAGGTTGACTGCTAATCCACTTTAGGCCTGATACTGAGAGGGCCCAGAGACTGGGAAAAGTTGGAATATGCCTTTTGGGCTTTGCTAGTATAGAAACAGGGTGCCGCGGGGGCCCCTTCCAAGTCACAGGAGAGAGGCAGCAGGCTGGAGGGGGCAGAGTGAGAAGCTGTTCCGTCCTGCAGCCCCTCTCCCCACCGCCGCACTGCTGTTGTCTGATTTGCACATTCCTGCTGTGCCTGAGCCTGGGGCACCTGTCTTCCTCTCTCAGCTCAGGAACCTGCTATTTCTCCTTTAAGATCCTGTGCAACAGTCGCTTCTTTTCTTACAGATTCCAAAGGCCCTGAGAAATCTTGTTTTTCCCTGTGTGTTTCAAAGTGTTCTGATCTACGCATGCCATGCATTTATAACAAGGTAGCAAAGTTAGTTATGAACATTTTTGTCTCCCTAACTGGACTGAGTTCTTGGGCCCAGGGCCATGTTTTATGCTCTTTAATATTTGCCCCAGAGCTTAGCAAAGGGCACATCAGCTAGAAGTGCTCCCTATCATTTGAATGAATGAATGGAGTTCAGCCTTTTGGGCCTCAAGTATAGCTGTTGTAAGATCAGAAACTATCTGTTTGGAACTTGTTCATTAGATTATTTGGCTCTCAGTGTAGTATGTCTTTACGTTCTCTTTTAGTATTTACAAAATTATCTTTAAAATGACCAGTCTGTTTTAACCAGGTTGCAACAGCGCCTTCCCTAACAAAAGATGGCTCCTTGCTTCTTCCCCTGCCCTCAACAAGGAAAGTTTCAGGGGCCAGCATGGAGGTGACAGCTGGGATTATGTTGAGTGAATCTCAAGTAGATGGCTTGCTTGTTTTCATATCACAATCTTAGAGTTTATGGGTTTTTTTCTACTTAGAGTTGTTCCTTTACAGTCAATGTTATAGGCAAGCAGTGCCTATCACGTATCTGCCAGTATCCTCATGAGTATGTTTCTCTAGGAAGCTCTCCCGACATGTGACTGGGAGAGAGAACTCCCAGAAGTCCATTTGTCGTATGACTAGAGTAAGTGAAAGGCAATTCTTTCTAAAATGTGAGTTATGGAGCTTTGTAAAGTGCCATTTATCTATGTCGACTGTGGAAAGGAAGGACGCCAGGGCAAGTTTATTACTTAAACAGTGTGTTTTCTGTTGTCTTTGGGGCTTAATTTTTGCACACCTTGTTCTGAAATATAGTAATACTCTAACATGATGAATTTCCATGAAAACATTAATTAAGCACCGGGAGTTGCTTACCCACGTGGAGCAGGCATTTGATCTTGCTTATTAGTCTTCTGTGTCTAATTAAACACGGTTTGGTTACATGTTTACTACCCCACATATGCAAGGAATACTTTCTTGGAAAAAAGCAAAAACAGCTCTGGAAATTGGAAACAACCTAGAACTCTCAACTAGGCAGGCAAGCTTGAGAACCTCCCAAGGATAAAAGCAATGACTTCAGTCAACCATAGATTTGACATGCTTCACTAAGAAATGAAATGGAAGGATCCCTACATTTATTTTTCCTCCCATCAAAATAGTATTGACACAAGACCACAAACCTTGGGCGAATGGACCAAAAGGGAACTATTTGCATTCACACTAAATGGATCACACGTGAAATATTTAGTTCCCAGTTTTAACAAGTCAATATAAACCACACAGAGAGAAAATTCTTTGTCTCCAGGCCTCCTTTTCAAACCAATTGCAGCAGGTACTGCACAATTGCAGACAATAATGTCCTAATGCCTTAGAGCCTAAGTCCCCTAAAGGCATTCAAGTTAAGAGGCCTACAAATGATTATTCTGTACCTGCTTCTCTGTCTCCACGACATCCTACTTGTATTCCCAGGGCCATCCTACTTGTATTCCCAGGGCCTCAGCCTCATTAAATGTTTGGCAAGTAGGTGAATGTTGTATGTCCATGTGAAAGATACTGGCATTCCTAGGGTGCTTAGCAGAGTTGCAGTCACATAGTAGGTATCCAACAAGTGACTAAATATGAAGGAAAACAGATACTGCCTTTGAGAGGTCATGGGCTGAACTAGGGCCGGGAAAAGCACTTGGCCCTGTGCACTTCCTGGAAATAGAAGTGAGTCAAGGCTTGAGGGAGGCACGAGGGAGTTCAGAACCACTGAAGGAGTCTCTAGTTCCTACTTGTAATTGTTTTCCCCTTCAGTGCACCACACAACACAACAGGGCTAGTCCCCTATCAGGGCCACCACTCTGCCGGGCTGGGGAGGGAGGCCCTTGGCAGTCCTGCGGGAACAGGAGGCACTCCCACATCGCTCCACTTCTTTGTATTCCAGTTTAATTAATTTTTATATTTTGAATAAAATTACACCCACTCTCTTCCATTATGGTGAACACTTAAAATTACATTTATAGAAAATTACATTTACACAAACTTGTTTAAAAGCCAAATCCCAGACCTAGGCTATTGGCCAAAATCCATTTAAAGGGGATATTAAGTAAATTAGTTGAGCTGATGAAAAACACCTTCATCAAAGTAGAGCATTGGTGCCAACAATATTAAGAGTTGAACTATTGATTACATTTTTTTTCACAGCAGATAATACATTAGCAGGGAGGAAAACTGATTACTGCTCACCTCCACTTTACAGGTGTAACTACTGATGGGGGTGACGCGGTAAGGTGGGAGGGCATGAAGGGAGGGGACGGGGTCTAGGTCAGGAGGGACGCAGAGGAGAAAGGGAGGAGGGGTGGAGGCTGGTGGCCGGAGCGGGCAGAGGACAGACGCCTCGAAGACGGGCGCCGTGCGGGCAAACCTGAGGCCACCTCTACCGTAGCCCGTCGGGCCGCTGCAGCGAGCCGGGCGGACGCTGGAAACGCGCACAGGGTCGCTCCCGCTCCCGGCCGCCAGAGGGCGCGGCCGGCGATGGCGCGGCGGAGCCGGAGGAGGGAGGAGGGGAGCCGGCGGAGAAGGGTCAGCCGCGGCGGCAGGGCGGCGGGCGGCGGCGCCAGCGGCAGCGCGAGCTCCGCTCCCGCGCGTCTCCGTCCGCGCCCAGGTAGGGCGCGCAGCCTCCGCTGCCGGATGCGGCAGACGGCCTGCTGGTGGCTGCTTGCGCCGGCGCGCTGCTCGCGTTCCTCACCTGCTCCCTGGGTAAGTAGCGGGCGCCAGGCGCGCAAAGGCGAGGCGTGGGTAGGCGGGCACAGTCGCCGTGCCCGGTCGGCGCGGGAGGAAGCCCGGCGCGGCCAGCCTGCCCGCCGCGCGCGCCGTCCCGCCGCCGGTCCCCGCCGTGCCGCGCCGTCAGCAGCGCCTCTCTGCGGCGCCCGAGGTGGAGACTCGGCCCGGACCCAAGCGTGCCCGCTCGGCCCTTCGGTCCTGGGTCCCCGCCGCCGCCTGGCCCGAGACTTGCGTCTCCTGCTCCTCCCCGAGAAGGCTGGCCGGCTGGGGCGGCGAGGCGCAGCGGCGCCCCCACAGGAAGCGCGCAGGACTGTGCCACCGAAGGAAACTTTGAAAGAGCGCGAGCGGCGGCGGCGGCGGTCCCGCCCCCTTGCCTTCCGCCCGCGCTCCGCCGTCCTGCGCGCCCCGAGCCGGGCGGGAGGCTGGACGGGAGCCCGCGAGGCGGCCCCCGAGGTCGCGCGGCTCCTGCTCGACCCCCAGGGGCGAGGACGGCGGTCCCGGTGTCCGCGCGCCTCTCCGCAGGGCCTTCAGGACGTGCCCTGGCCCCTGAGGATAAGCGGCCAGCTCCGCGCCAGCAGTTCCCGGATTCCGACCCGGAGGAAGACAGGGTCGCCCGCTGGGCCTCCGCGGGAGCGGCCGCGGCGGGGAGGACGCCGTGGGGAGGCTTGCTCCTGTCTCAGGTCTCCGCTGGGGACATCAGGGGACACGTCTGCGAGCAGTGCTTGCCCGGTCTCCTGCTGCTGTAATGTCCATCCTTTTTTATTTCCATTCTCCTCGCAAGGGCATTTCCCTCCTTTATTGTCAAACGATGTGATAAAAGTTAAAAAAAAAAAAAAAGCAGCCTTGTAATTGACTTTCATGATAAGATTTGTTCAAGTTTGAAATCTTGAGCGAAAAATTATTTTCTTTTCAGACTGTTGCAGAGTTGTTGTCCTCTAACCCAGACTTGCTGATGTTTCCAGCTTGTGAAAAGGCAGTAATTTCAGATTTTTTAGAAATGGCAGAATGGTGCAGTTTAGGAAAAGACGTAGCGTTATTGCGCACTGCTCTTGTTAGCCCACCTGAGCCTTTAAAGCCCGTTTTTATTTGTATTTAAGCTCTCCGAATAAGGATTAATTTGCTGCTTCTGTGTACTTCTGGCATTTCTATAGCCGCTCAGTAAGTGTGGGAAAAGAGCAAGATTAGTTGGTAATTAATTGTTTACATGCATGATTAATTAGCCAGCAGTGTAATTTAAAATATTAGGACACTTGGGCAGAGAAGGCTGTAGTTGGTCTTGGGGGCAACTGAATTTGGCTGGAATCGGCTTCAGTGGAAGAAAGGCATTGCTAGGTGGCAGCCCTGGGAGAAAGGGAGGTTGGAGGTTTGGGAAAGCGACTGGGTGACTCCTGGCTGCATCAGTTGGCTTGTTTCCTGGATGTTTTGCAACTAACCAAATGGGTGGGTGGTAGCTGAAATTGGCATTCTATTTATAGCACTGCACTTTATAATGCTGTACTGGAGGTATAATATTTGTATATAATATATACAACATATGGGCTGAAATGCACATTTGTATTGCTGTGTATTTTTTACTGCCCGTAGGGGAATATTTGCACTGTCCAAATTTGATAATACACTGAAGGACATTCAGAATGCACTAAAATGTCAACACATTTTTAGAGATGTCTGTTAGCCTTGTGAAGTTGTCAGATAAGCACAATAAATAAGACATAAAATGCATTAAAAGGTCCCTGTGAGACATTTGGGCTTTGTGAACTGGCTTTCATGGGTTGGCACAGACGGGAGGCTGTATTCTTCGAGGTCTGAAGTGAATCATGAATACCTTTTATGGAGCTCTGCTTCGATTTAGGGGAAGGGCACTGACATGTATAAAGATGTCCCCACTTACGATGTTCTTGGAGTCTTACTGAAACAGACAATGTGACAGCCGTTTTGAGGCATGTGAACAATCTTGATAGTTTATAAATACCTTAAATATTCCCATATAAAATGGGCCTGACTATATAGTTTCCCTACAAACTAGAACATACTTGTCTATGTGTTTAGAGAAAAGTCAATATAGAAAATTTCTTTTAAACCCATATGCATATACAGACACAGTTCACTGCAACTTTGGTTCTAAAGTCTGGCACCAGTTTCAGAGTGGGAAGATTGATTCAAGCCTCCATTTGTTAGCTGTGTGGCTTTTAGTGGTTTTGAGCTTCAGTTTTCTCGTATGAACAGGGCGCACGAACTGGATAGAATGCTAGCACTTTGCCATCTCTTGCAGTTTTAACATACCCCGTTGTAGCAGAGACTGCCAGCTGCCTGCGCAGTAACCCTTTGGCCCCTGTTTTCCTAACAAAACTAATAGAATCCGGGTTGGGGGGAAGGGTGGAGGAATGATGGTGGGGTGGTGGTGGCAACGGTGGCAGCAGCCATGTGAAACATTTCTCTCAGTGGCCTTTGCATATGGGGGCAGCTAGTCTCTACAGAGCTATCTTTAGAGATTGTTAGGTGGGGCTCCTGGTAAAGCTCATTCAAGGTGGCCGGCTCAGCTGGGATGCACGCCTTTTTGTTCTGTGTTATCCTCCTTCCCATTGCCTATTAAGTGTATCTGATGGATGGAGCCATGGTGGCCATCTTGTGACCATGAGGTGACCTTGAAGATGGAAGCCAGCATAAGGATGGTAGAGGAGAAAGGTAGAAGAAGCCTGGATGCCAGATGGATGTGGAGCATCGTGCCAACTCTGCATTGCCTGTTTGCAGACTTGTATTGCATGAGATTGTATGCAGCCAAACCCAATCCTATTGCCAAACCTAATCCTAATTGATAGAAGAAGCTTATTTGAACCAATTATATTGATAAAATAATAGGTATTAGCTTTTATTTTTCACAACTCTGTCTCTTCTCTGTGTGAGCCAATTTTGTATTTCTTAGCACCTGCCAAAATTGGGGATGCTTTTTCATTCTGAGCCAGGTCTTGCCCAGATTCCTCTCATTGCAATGAGTCAGAAATTTTAGGACACCAAGAGTCAGACCTAATTCCAGGTTGTTTTGTGTGTTTTGATTCTTAAAACCTATTTGTTTCTTAAGCAGTATGCAGATATTACTGGCACAGATTTTAATCTTCTGGATGGATTCTTTGTCATCCAGGTAATCCAGGACCCCCAAATTGGCATGGCCCCCCCGGTCATGGACTTGACCCAGGGGAGTTTGCCAGTAGCCGACAGCTAAGCTAGTGGGAGGGAGGGAGAGCATCTGTTTCAAATAGCAGTGTGAATTGAAAGGAGATGTGGTAACTTCCTTGGGGACAAACATTGTGGGCTCGGTATTTGAGCACTTCCTTATAATTGGCTCTTGGAGCCAGGTTTTTTTGTGTGTTTTACTAGACTTGTTACGAAGCAAGCAAGCGAGCATAATTTTTAGGCATAAAGGTATTACTTAGAGAAAAGTTGCAAATGTTTTATGTTTTTCCTCTTGTAGCAGTCCATGTGATCCATCTTTGGCTTTGCACAGATTACTTCTTAAGAACAATATTTGGGAGTCTCCATAGATTAATCCTATCTTTCGCATGGTAAAGGAAAAGTTGTGAGTTTCAAGGGTTCATCAGACCTATTGAGGAAGTTCTTCCTTGCTACCATGATTTCAAAGTTCTAGTCACTAAGCAGCCCCCAAAGAAACCTGATTTAATGTAGGTGTTGACTTGAACTACTAGAAGAATGTCAATTTAAAAATCATATTAAAAGGAAAAACTGCCCAAAGCATCTCATTTATTCAGAGTAACGTGGGTACTATGTGTCAGGCATCATGATATTGCAGAAACAAGACAGATCTAGTCTGTCTCTACCCTTGGGGAGCTTGCACCCCAAAAGGCAAGGTGATAATTAAACAGTAACAACTGCAGAACGAATTGTGTCTGTGCTAAATGCTGTGGAAGAGATGTTCAGGATGCTGTGAGAACATGTTGCAGGGAGACAGATGGCTTTTGCCTAGACTGGGGAGATGGATCTCAACAGGGAGCCATCTTGCACCTCAGGGAACGTTTGTTGCTGTCTGGATACTTTTTGGTTATCCCAGGGGCTGGTTTGGCAGAGGGTGCTACTGACATCTAGAGTCAGGGATGCCACTGAACATCCTACAGGGGCACAGGACAGTTCCACCCTACCATCGAACAATTAATTATTGGATCCAAAATGCCAACAGTGCCAAGGTTGAGAAACTGTGGGGTAAGGGTCAAGGAAGGCTTCCTAGAAGATGTGACGTTAGAGCTCAGACCCGAAGGGGAAGCAGAGATCGGGTAAGTGGGGGGCAGAGCTTGGTGGTGAAAGAGCCAAGTGTGGAGAGAGAACAGAGGACTGAAAGGCTGGCAAGATCAGTAGGGGCCAGGTTAGGCAGGGCCTTGCAGATCAGGGGGACGTATTTTGGGGTCGTCCTTAGAGCAGAGGGAAGTGTTTGAAGGGTTGTAATGGGGCAGTATGTGATATGGCTGCCATTTCCTGATGGATGTCCCATGGAGCAGGAGTTGGAGGGGGCTGTCGTGGATGTGGGGAACTGTGAGGAGGCTGCTGGGGACAGGTTGTGAGACATGATTAAGAATCTCTCAGACTCAGGGACTGATTGGGTTTAGTGTGCTGAGAGAAAGGATGGGGGCAAGGATGAGTCATACATTTCTGTCACATCCACCATGGGTAGTAGTGCTGTTTACTAACTTGGGCACTGAAGGAGGAGGACCAGGTTTCCAGAAACAGTTTTATGTAGTTCAATGTACATAACATATGGTTTATTAAGTGTAATGAATTCTAAGTGTATAGTTCTGTGGCATTAAGTACTTACACCATTTTTTGAAATGTACTTTGACTTTTAATTTTAGTGGGAGGTGAAGCTGAATAAGTTCAGTTTTGGACAAATTGAGTTCAGAATGCTTGTGAGACGGCCAAGTACCGTGTCAGGTGAGCAGTTAGATATTTGGGTCTGTAGAGGACAGGTCTGGCTGGAAGGTATTTTGGGGGGTCATTATATTAGGTGGCAATTTGAGTAGGTTTTTTTTTTTTTTTTTTTTTTTTTAAAGAGTTGGGTGTCTGTCCGGGCATGGTGGCTCAAACCTGTAATCCCAGCACTTTAGAAGGCTGAGGCAGGCAGATCATTTGAGGTCAGGAGTTCAGGACCAGCCTAGCCAACAAGGTGAAACCCTGTCTCTACTAAAAATACAAAAAAATTAGCCAGGTGTGGTGATGGTGTTTGTAGTCCCAGCTACTCAGGAGGCTGAGGCAGGAGAATCGCTTGAACCCAGGAGGCCGAGGTTGTAGTGAGCAAAGATTGCACCACCGTACTCCAGCCTGGGTGACAGAGTGAGACTCTATCTAAAAAAAAAAAAAAAGTTGGCAGGTCTGGCTATGTTGCCCAGGCTGGACCTGAACTCCTGGCCTCAAGTGATCTGTCTGCCTCAGTCTCCCAGTCAGCTGAGACTACAGGCATGTTCCACTGTACTTGGTTGTTTTATTGTGTGTTTTTTGTGGTTTTGTGTGTATGTGTGTGTGTTTTAAAGGAAGAGAGCCTTGATTAACAGAATAAATTCATTTAAGCATTTACTCAAAATGTATATATACCAAGATTTGGTAGAAGTTGGAGAGGAAAGTAGTCTTTATCTACATATATCTACATGTTGTGAAGCTGAGGGTTTAGACAAAACAAAAATGAAAACGAAAACAAGTATAAGTGTCATCAAATAAGAGGTGAGCGTATCTTAAGTATAGCAGTGTCATTTCCTTCTAGGGATATGACTTATTTTCACTCCTAAAAGAATATTTTATGTAGCTGAAAAGATGATATATTTTAGTTTAAATCATTACTTCCCCGTAAGAAACTCAAGGCTCTTTACATACCACGTTGAATTTGTCTTCTCCGGATCCTTGAGGGGGGAGATGGAGGAGCTTGTTTTTCGTTTATGAGCTGAATGAAGTCAAGGAAGTTAAACGGCCACAGCCTGTTGTGAAAATAGCCACATTCAGTTACCTTGAGTTCCTGTCTAGTTGCGCATCTTAGTGCCTGTCAGACTTCAGCACACATGAGAATCATCTGAGTGTCTTAAAGAAGCTCCTGTTTGTTAAAATGCAGATTCTTGCATTCCAGCTCCAGATTTTCTGATTCAGAAGATCTGAAATGAGACCTCCAGGTAAGTTGTCTGTGGAGCCAGGTGTGAGAATCCTACCTGGGCCACCATAGGCCCAGGTATAAACTAAGACTCTTACTGGGTGATTTCTGTGAACATCTGTGGAATATAAAGATGATCGAGGCCGGATGCAGTAGCTCACACCTGTAATCCCGGCACTTTGGGAGGCCGAGGCGGGTGGATCATGAGGTCAGGGGTTCAATACCAGCCTGGTCAACATAGTGAAACCCTGTCTCTAAAAAAATTAGCTGGGCGTGGTGGCGGGTGCTTGTAATCCCAGCTACTCAGGAGACTGAGGCAGGAGAATCGGAGGTCACAGTGAGCCAAGATCACGCCACTGCACTCCAGCCCGGGCGACAGTGCGAGACTCCATCTCAACAGAACAAAACAAAACAAAAGATGGTTGATGGTTGTTTTGCCTTAAAAAAAGTAAGGAGTTGTTCTGGAGAGAGCAAAGTGTGGCACTGAGGCCTACTCCTCAGTCAGGTCTTTTGTGTACTTGGGAAAGGAACTGGAAACAGCAGAACTAAAACTAAGAAGTCTGTCTCAGGCTCCAGGATCATTTGGTAAATTTTTAAATGCTGTTGAGGAAACCATAGTCCGTGGAGCTTGAGTATCAAAAGTTACAGCCGTGAGTTATTAAAGCAAAGGTTTTTGGGCAATATACAAATAAGGTTCTAAAGGCTTAGAGCGTCTGAGATTGTGTGTACCATGGATTGAGTGATACTGACAGGAGTGCTTACCTTATCTGTCTGTCTGTTTATCCATCCATCCACCCATCTGCACACTAGGGGTACTTTTAAAAACTACTTCTTGTAATTAATAAGATGCCCAAAAGTTAATCATACATTTTTGTAAGTTAAGGCTGACAGTTAACTGTTCAGTAGTACACTTGCAATTTAAAGGAATTGCGTAAAGTGCTAATTTTTTTTTGTTTGTTTGAATATTTGCTGTGTTCCTCGTTGGTGTGTTCTGTAGTAGGCTGTGTGACCAGGGATTTTTCTGACTCTTCCTATGACTTAGGCTATGGAACATGCTAGTGAGGGTGGGGTTTTAAATCTCACCCCCAAAACTGTTTTGAGTTGCAGTTTTCTGGTTTGCATATCCTGAGTGATTGTTTTTAAACAAGATACAAATCAAAGTAGGAAATGATCTTTTCCCTCTTAAATATATATAGTTATTTTCTATTTCTCTCTCTCTCTCTTTTTTAACATCTACTGTCCTTCCTGTAAATATATTTACCGCTGGCCCATATAATATGTTGGTCTCCTCAAACTTTGTTGTCAAGTGAAGAAAAGCTAATATTCCAGTATTTCCCACGACTTCTGTGATAAAACAGGAGAGGAGTTTCAGATGGAGCTAGATCGTATCCGAGTCGATAGTGGGCTCAAAGGGGGAGTGTCGTGTCTGCACACTTGCTGCCTCGCTGTGGTAGGAGGCTTGGCCTCCTTCCTCACTACTTCTCCCCGCTGGCTGACTTGTCCTGGCATCTTTCCCAGCAGCAGATCTCTTTTCCTAAGAGTTTACTGTTTGGCACTTGAGCAAAAGACTCAATAGGTTTTACCATGGACCAGGTACTTTTTTGAACCTGAACATACATGAACTCACTTAATTCTTACTCCATTTTTTCCCTCTACAGGGAGGGAAACAGAGGCTCAGAGAGGTGGCTTAACTGTTAAGTGGCAGAGCCTGGATTTGAACCTAGGAGGTTTGAGTGTACTTTTGTACTCTGTACTTTGACCTTATGCTGTGCGACTTCTCAGGCAGGGCCCTGGCCCGGGTCTCCTCTGCTGCCACATCTTTCTGTTGTACCGTGTAGCTTTAAGGAGTGAGTTTTTTAAGGAGCGAGTTCTTAAACAGCTGCCTTCTCTCCTGCTTCTCCTCCCCATCTGGCCATTCCTTTAGTCTCCTTTGCAGTTTTGTCCTTAAATGTTGGGGTTCCCCTGAGCCATCCTTGGCCTCACAAGCCTTGGCTTCCGTTCTGATGCGCTGTGAAGATTCTAGTGCTGCAGCTGCTGTCGCACGCACACCCCTGTGCTGGGCTCACCCCTGCACCCGGCTGTCCTGTGTATCTGCACTCGCGTATCCTCAGGACGCTGGGGACCAAGTTGCCTTCCCTCACGTGCTATCCTCCTTTATTCTCAGAAGCCCCAGGCCCTCCCCTCCCGTCTCACCACCCACCCTGGTGCTCTGTCTCAGAGTCTGCAGCTTCTGCTTCTTTAGTGGCCCCACCCCTCCCCTGCTCACTGCCACCTTAACTGAGGCCCTTAGCGCTCCTTGCTTGGCTCCAGTGGCCTTCCCACTGGCATGTTTGTGTCCTTTCTTGTCCTCCCACAGCCATCCCACACACTGCCTCCAGAAAGCTGGCTTGGGCACACGTCTCAACGTGGCATACCCTCCTTAAAACCTCAAACAGCTGTTCCTGGCTCAGGAAAAACCTGACCCCCCAGTACCACCCCCTCTTATGATATGGCCCCTGGTACCTTCAGCCTCATTTCTAGCCCCAGCCACCCCTCCTCACAGGGGTCCCTGCCCGGGTCACCCCCTCCTCACAGGGGTCCCTGCCCGGGTCACCCCCTCCCCACAGGGGTCCCTGCCCGGGTCACACCCTCCTCACAGGGGTCCCTGCCCGGCCGGGTCACCCTCTCCCGTCAACGGACCCTGCGTGGGTCACTCCCACTTCTGAGGTATTTCCGCCACCATGTGTGTTGACCCTGCCCTTGGCCTGCCCTGTATAAAACCCAGGAAGGGGAGAATAAAACCCGATGCCCTTTAAAACAAGTGTGGAGTGGCGGGGCCTTCCATCCCATGGTTGGAGGTGGTGTCCCGTGGTAAATGGAGCTGCTACCCAGCTTGTCTGCTGCTGTGGGGACAGGAGACAGTGGATTTGTCCCAGTAGGGGGGAGAAAAGGCAGACTTTCCCCCTGTCGCTGGGCTGCAGGGGTGTGTGTTTCTGTCCCTCTGCTGCCATGGATTATCTTCCAAGTGGGTACTTGGAAACAAGTAAGCTGGCTATGCGCCATGCATCCTGGAGCTTAAGGCCCCCTGGAGGACCTGGAATTAATCCTGGAAAGCTCCACAGAGAGGCAGCTGCTGGAGGCTGGAGCCGGCTGGGTGACATGCTTTGTAAGTAGGTCACAGGAAAGTGAAGCCCCAAAGGCTTCCTCCCCCAGCGTGTTAGAGAAGAAGTGGCAGCCTGCATAGCCTGGAAGGAGTACCTGAGCCATGGGTGCTTCCAGGACGGCTCTCTGTGAGCTTTGGCCTGGGTGGCAGAGCCACAGGTACCGGGTTTTATGCCCCCCTAGCTTTTGTGCAGGACAGGCAACCACCTAGACACTTCCCAGACTGCTAGTCATTATCATTGTGGTCACCAGCATGGCCAGCCATAGCTGTTGGCTGAGCTTTTTTATATATTTTGAGCTGATGCCAAGGGCTTTAGGCATTATCTCATTGGTTCCTGACAGCGCCCTCTGAGGTGGAGTTTTTGGCAGTTTAGTGGTTTTCTTGTTTTTAGTATTTCATTTGGTTTCTATGATAGAAGTTCCTGGGAAAGTTTGGGAAAACGAATTAAGAGAATTGGAACAAAATCAAATGAGGAGGTAGAAGGCACAATCATCTTTCCTGCGTGGGAATGGGGGTCCCTTGCTCCCTCACAGGAACAAGGAAAGATAGTTGATTAGTGCTGCTTAAATGCATTGCAATTAATTACTCACCAATTTTCTTACACTCGGGGGCTTAGGCTGGCCTATAAATCTTAGTCCCAGGTTGGTTGTAAAATCTTGATTTATCTCTCCGTCTAGGTGTGCTAACACATTTGTTGGCTTGAATTATTTAAAGTTATCATGAAAAAGGTCCGATTTCTATTGCCTGCCCTGATTTGCACTTTAAATATAGTTCTCTGTTGCAATTTACCAGAATTCATGTTGAAAATAGAAAAGGGGAAATTACTTTTAAACAGCAGTTTGGCATATAAAGCATGATTTACCCTGGAATATTTCTCCAACTGCACATTAAAGCACTAGGGCCAAATTTTCAACAATATTTTCCCTACTGAATCTGGAAATTAATATGAAAGCAAACAGCTAACACTGAGCCTCAGGTAGCCACTCCTGTGTCCCCCTTTGGTTGGGGGCAGGATGGAGAGATCTTTCCCTCACTTCTCCTTTTCTTTGTCACTCACCAGCCCAGACTCAAATTGCAGTATGCACTCTTGTTAGCATTGTTGAAGGTGACAGGCAATTTCTTACCTCCCTTGCTAATTTTTCTCACTTTGCTCATCTCTTTGCACCATTTCTCTTTCATTTCCATGAAACCAGGATTTTTATGGGTAAGAATTCTGTAAATGGTTAGTTATTTTAAGATTGGATTTATTAGTGGTATAGCATATTCTGTGCCTTCACAGTATATTTGGTTCCTTTTTATTTTTATTTATTTATATTTTGTGAAGAGGCCGAGTCTCTCTCTGTCACCCAGCCTGGAATGAAGTGGCATGATCATAGTTTACTGCCGCCTTGAGCTTTTGGATACAAAGAGTCCTCCCACTTCAGCCTCCCAAGTAGCTGGGACTGCAGGCGTGCACTAGCAAGCCTGGCTAAGCTTTAATTTTTTTCTTTTTTTTGGAGAAAGGGGGTCCCACCATCTTGCCCAGGATGGTCTTGTACTTTTGACCTCAAGTGATCCTCCTGCCTCAGCTTCCCACAGTGCTAGAATTACAGGCATGTGCCACCACGTCCGGCCACATTTGGTTCCTTGATGATTTCTTTTGATTTATTTAGATTATAGAAATGTAAAGATAAAACCAGCTGGCAGCTGGGCATGGTGGCTCACGCCTGTAATCTCAGCACTTTGGGAGGCTGAGGTGGGCGAATCACCTGAAGTCAGGAGTTTGAGACCAGCCTGGCCAACATGGCAAAACCCCATCTCTACTAAAAATACAAAAATTAGCCGGGCATAGGGCACACGCCTGTTATCCCAGCTACTCAGGAGGCTAAGGTAGGAGAGAATCGCTTGAATGGAGGTGGAGGTTGCGATGAGCTGAGATAGTGCCACTGCACTCCAGTCTGAGCAACGGAGTGAGACCTGTCTCAAAACAAAACAAAACAAAATATAACAAAAAACAACTGACATTTTTTTCTAAGGATTATCTTGTTTTATGATTTGCTCTTACAACTGAAAGTAACTCTGATACATTTTTTATGTCATTGTTTTAAATATTATAATTTGTATCTATCATGGGAAAAAGGAATTTTACATTTCACAGCAGAGTGATGAGAAATGACAGGCTTTTTTGGTTTGGGTTTTTTTTTTTTTTTTTTAAATGGATATTTTAACTCTAGGTCTATATTTTTGGACAGAGCCAGAATCTAGTTTAACTTAGCTCAGTTAAGCTTTGTCTGGCTAAAGGAACGGTGTGTTGATTACGACAAGCAGAATTTGTGGAATTTATTTGACGTATTGGCAATATCTTTCCTGTATGTAATTCCTACTTTAAACAGTTACATCATCAAATAATATTAGCTGCTTACTTACAAAAAGTGATACATTAGTAATTTTAAGAACCAGTACCAAAGAAAGATACCTTCCCTGCACTATATTCTGCATTCTAAGGGCTAGGGACTTTTGTGTTCACATGCACTTTGTGGTCATATAGCTCAGTCTGGCCTTGCAAAAAAGTGAGGTAAAAGTAAACATGTGTTACTAGATGATGCTACTGGACCTGTTACATTAAGAAAGTTATTTTATTTGATAAAAGAAGACATTCTAACCCCAGAGATATTTGACTGTCCTTGTTTGAAATTAGGAATTAATTGGGGAGGGGGAGATGGATTTTTTTTAGACAGGGTCTCACTCTTTTCCAGGCTGGAGTACAGTGGCATGATTATAGCTCACTCCTGGGCTCAAAGGATCCTCCCACCTTGTCTTCCTAAGTAGCTGGGATGACAGGCATGCTCTAGTATAACTGGTTTTTTTTTTTTCTTTAAGACGGTGTCTTGCTCTGTCACCCAGGCTGGAGTGCAGTGGTGTGATCTCTGCTCATTGCAACTCCCGTCTCCCGGATTCAAGTGATTCTCCTGCCTCAGCCTCCTTAGTAGCTGGGGCTACAGGCACCTTCCACCATGCCTGGCGAATTTTTGTATTTTTAGTAGAGATGGGGTTTCACTGTGTTGGCCAAGCTGGTCTCAAACTCCTGACGTCACGATCCGCCCGCGTCAGCCTCCCAAAGTGCTGGGATTACAGACATGGGCCGCTATGCTCAGCCACATGTCTGGCTAATTTTTTTATTTTTTGTAGAGACAAGGCCTCCCTATGTTGCCCAGGCTGGTTTCAAGCTCCTGGCTTCAAGGGATCCTCCTGCCTTGGCCTCCCAAAGTGCTGGGATTACACAGATGTGAGCCACCGTGCTCAGCAGGAGATGGATTTTTGAATCAAAGTCATGAATTAGTTTGATCACAGTTTTTGTATCTTGCAAGTTCTCAGAATCTTCTGTTTTCTGGAATTCTGTGGTGCTTCGATGTGTTAACATGTTGCAACCTCCCTGTATGATATTCTTTAAGTAATTCTGTTTTTGATATCTTCTGCAGGGTTTTAAATGTGCATATTAGCTTAGAAGTAAATAAAATAAAACCAAAAAGTTAAGTACCCAGAAGCGGAATTTAAATGGCTTTGCAATTAAATCTCTCCTTTCTTCTTAGAACTTTAAGTAACAATTGGGTTTTGTTTTTCGTGTGTGTGTGTGTGTGTGTGTGTGTGTGTGTGTGTGTAAAGTGAGAAAATGCATTAGATCCTGTTGAAAATAAAGGTGAGAGGCACTAAGCTTCTTTGTTCTACTGGGTTGGCGCTGCCTAGTATGGGGAGCAGGCAGTCCTTGTGTGGTGTGACCCTAGGGTCCCGCATAGTGAAGACTCACTCATTCGTTTATTAAGTACATATTTATTGAGTTCCTTCTGTGTGCTAGCTGTGCTTTTGGTGTGGAGGCAAACAGTAGATAAAACTGTATTCCTGGTGGGGTAGTAGGCCAGGCCTGTAATCCTAGCACTTTGGGGTGCCGAGGTGGGCGGATTGCTTGAGCCCAGGAATTTGAGGCCAGCCTGAGTAACATGTTGAAACTTTGTCTCCATAAAAAACACAAAAATTAGCTGGGCATGGTGGCACATGCCTGTAGTCCCAGCTACTCGGGAGGCTGAGGTGAGAGGATCACTTGAGCCCAGGAATGAAGGTTGCAGTGAGCTGAGATTGTGCCATTGCAGTCTAGCCTGGGCAACAGAGTGAGACCCTGTTTCAAAAAACAAAAACAAAACAATCCTCCCCCCCAGCCCCCGCCAAAACCCAGTATAAGTGTATTCCTGCCCTTGTGAAGCTTATAATCAGCTGACATGTAAGATAAGTAATAAATAAATATATATGTCAGTTGGTGATAAGTGCTCTGGAGAAGAGTAAAGCAGACTGAGGTGGATAAGGAGGGTGTGGAATTGGGGATTTATTATTTTATGTGAGGTGGTCTCAGGGAGGCCTTGTATGATGTCTACTGTTACCTAAATTGTTCACATAGAGGTTCGTATGGCTTAGATTTCAGTTTCACCCTGCCTTTTGAAATGTCATTCTGGAAATGGAAACGATGAAACCATGTTAGTCATTTGCATCTTAGTGTGAAGATGTTTTAGATTCTTTCTTTTGAGCAAATGTTAATGCAATATTTGAGGCAATGGATGTTTGGGGGTGGGGATGGGGAGGAATTAGAAGGGATCCAAATGGGTGAAGTGGTCTCCTGCTTCTGAGTAGGGTCTCCTCTGCCACCAGGAGCCCCTCTGCTGACACTCCTTGTACATTATTGTTCCCTGGTGTCACTTCTCCCACTCTTTTAGTACATCATTGCCCTATGGCACTGCCTTTTACTCCTGTGAGTGCTAATTGGAGAAAGTGAACTCTGCAATGCTTTCCTCTTAGCTGTTGAGGAGAAATGTACTGTAAAATGAAGGGTACTATTTTTTGTTCTGTTAAGCTTCCTGTTTGGCTTGTCATTTTGCTTTATATTTTCAGAGTGTTACTGTCATGTTGTTGTTATTATTTTTAATGCAGAGCCTAAATGTGGCTCTAGGGATATCTTTGTCTATTATGGCTCTGACTCAAAACATTCGTTCATTCTAAATGGAGAGAGATTTTAATTCCCCTCACTCTCCCAGCCCCATTGCTTTAGTAGGGTTCTGTTAGGGTTTAGTAGGTTCTGTGCTTGCTGGTAGCAGTATCTGCATCACACTTGTAACCTTGCAGCCCTTAGGAAAAAACTTGCTCTAAATTTAGCTCTGTTGCCTGCCAGGCTCTGGCAGTGATTTTGAGGGTGAGAATTTGTACTTCTTCCTCCTGGACTCTCAGGAATTCCCCTTTGCTTAAGAAGGCACCAGACTTAAGGTTTCTAAGAAGTAGTATTTTGTACACATCTATTTTGTGGTTTGTGTCTATAGACACAAATGGCAAACACAGATTTGAATTTGTCTGATGTACTATTTCTTTTGCTTGGTAGCCGAAGCGTGTTGGCTTCGTGTTGATGAATAATTTTAGGTCTGAGATGAAGAAAGCCAGTAATAACAAGTTTGCAGCAATGCAGCTGCTTAAAAATGAGCAAAATATGTCTTGTTAAAGTATCTTTTTTTTATTATAAGCAAAACTGTTAATAAGAATTAACCTGAATTGCTAATTCTAATGTAAAAATGTTTCTTTTTTTTTCCAGCTTTTGGTTTGGCTTCTGAAGATACAAAGAAAGAGGTCAAGCAGTCTCAGGTACTAATCCCAATGATCAAACCTTTTCCTCCCAAGATTCGTTTGTATTTTCTCTAATGGGAACTGTAATCATTTCATTCTTCAATTGTTATTTTTATTGTTATACGAATTCATATAATGTTGGTAAATACATTTTGAATCCCTAACGCAACCTATAGATAGACTTGCTTTTTAAAAATCCTTTAATATTTAAGGCTTATCAACTTGGTTTTAAAGTTATTTTGAGAAAAAAGGTGTTTTGACATAGAGTTGTACATTTTAATAGTCTTACATGGATACCATAGTTTTCCCCAGTCTTACCAAATACCGTTTTTTATTTCTTTTTTGCAACCGAGTTTCACTCTGTCGCCCAGGCTGGAGTGCAGTGGCACGATCTCAGATCACTGCAACCTCTACCTCCTGGGTTCAAGTTATTCTCCTGCCTCAGCCTCCCCAGTAGTTGGGAATACAGGAGTGTGCCACCATGCCCAGCTAATTTTTGCATTTTTAGTAGACAGAGGGTTTCATCATGTTGCCCAGGCTGATCTCAAATTCCTGACCTCAGGTGATCCACCCACCTCAGCCTCCCAAAGTGCTGGGATTACAGGCATGAGCCACTGCACCGGGCCCAGACTTACCAAATATCTTAACCTTGGGTTTAATTATCTCAGTCTGTGAAAGGATTTTACTATGTCACAGAAACCTGATTAGTCTCACCTTGAAGGTGGCAATGTGTGAGAGGGTGTGCTGGGGGCTGGGTGGGAGACCCCAAAGGTGACTCTACTACCAGACAGTCAGAACCAGAAAGCTAGGCCAGGGGACTCGCAGAGAGCAGGCAGTGCTTATCCCAGGCTCAGAGCTGCTGTTTTTTAATCACTGGTTGTAGTCAGGGAACAGCTCTAAATGTTTATTAGTTGGGCTTTGCACTAGATCAGTTTAGCACGTAAAAAAGAAAAACAGTAGTTTAAAATGTCAGTTGTTTTTGTCATATTAGTTAAAGCTCAGTTGACTCTATTTTTTAACCCACAATTGGTGTAAATGCGTTTTTTTAATAGTATGTTTATTTTATCAACAGACTATTTTAATTGTACTATGAGATTCTTACACAGGGGAAATGATAATACTAATTGCTTACGATTTTAAGACCTTTTATGATTAATAAAGCATGTCACACATATAATTTAATCTTCTCAATGATCCTGTTATTTGTTAAAGCAAATATTCCCATTTACAACAGAGAAAACTTAGCCTCGGAGAAGTTACCTGGTTTGACCAAGGTCGTATGATTTTTTTTCTTTTCTTTTCAACTTTTGTTTTAGGTCAAGGGGTACATGTGCAGGTTTGTTACAGGGGTAGATTGCATGTCACAGGGGTTCGATGGATAGATTTTTTTGTCACCTAGGTAAGAAGCATAGTACCTGATAGGTAGTTTTTGGATCCTTGCTCTCCTCCCACCCTCCACTCTCAAATAGACCCCAGTGCCCAGTGTCTGTTGTTCCCTTATTTGTGTCCATTTGTACACTGTGTTTAGCTTCCACTTATAAGTGAGAACTTGTGGTTTTTCGTTTTCTGTTTCTGCATTAATTGGGTTAGGCTAATGGCCTCCAGCTTCATGTTGCTGCAAAGTCCATGTTCTCATTCTTTTTTATGGCCGTGTAGTATTCCATGGTGTATCCATACCACATTTTCTGTATCCAGTCTACTGCTGATGGTCATCTAGGTTGATTCCATGTCTTTGCTATTGTGAATAGTGTTGTGATGAACGTATGTGTGCATGTGTCTTTATGGCAGAACAATTTATATTCCTTTGGGTATATACCCAGTAATGAAATTGCTGAGTTGAATGGTAGTTTTATTTTATGTTCTTTGAAAAATCTCTTTCCACAGTGGCTGAACTAATTTACATTCCCACCAGCCGTAAGTGTTCCTTTTCTCTGCAACCTTGCCAGCATGTGTTATTTTTTGGCTTTTTAATATTAATAGCCATTCTGATTAGTGTGAGATGGTATTTCATGTGGTTTTGATTTACATTTCCCTAATGATTAGTGATGCTGAGCATTTTTTTTCATATGCTTATTGGCTGCATGTACGTCGTCTTTTGAGAAGTGTCTGTTCATGTCCTTTGCCCATTTTTAAAATGGGGTCGTTTTTTGCTTGTTGATTAGCTTACATTCCTTATAGATTCTGGGTATTAGGCCTTTGTCAGATGCAGAGTTTGCAAATATTTCCTTGCATTCTGTCGGTTGTCTGTTTACTCTGTTGATAATTTATTTTGCTGTGGAGAAGCTCTTTCGTTTAATTAGGCCCCACTGGTCAAATTTTGTTTTTCTTGCAGTTGCTTTTGTAGTCTTCCTCATGAAGTCTTTGCACAGGCCAATGTCCACATGGTATTTCCTATGTTTTCTTGTAGGGTTTTTATAGTTTCAGGTTTTACATTTAAGTCTTTAATTCATCTTTTTTTTTTTTTTTTTTGAGACGGAGTCTTGCTCTGTCGCCTGGGCTGGAGTGCAGTGGCTGGATCTCGGCTCACTGCAAGCTCCGCCTCCCGGGTTTACGCCATTCTCCTGCCTCAGCCTCCCGAGTAGCTGGGACTACAGGCGCCCACCAACTCACCCGGCTAGTTTTTTGTATTTTTTAGTAGAGACGGGGTTTCACCGTATTAGCCAGGATGGTCTCGATCTCCTGACCTCGTGATCCGCCCGTCTTGGCCTCCCAAAGTGCTGGGATTACAGGCTTGAGCCACCGCACCTGGCCTTTAATTCATCTTGAGTTGATTTTGTGTGTGGTGTAAGGAAGGGGTCCAGTGTCAATCTTATGTATATGGCTAGCCAATTATCCCAGCACCATTTATTGAATAGTGAGTCCTTTCCTCATTGCTTGTTTTGTCAAAGATCAGATAGTTGTAGGTGTGTGGCTTTATTTCTGGGTTCTCAAACTGTTCCATTGGTCTATGTGTCTGTTTCTGTAGCAGTACCATGCTGTTTGGTTACTGTAGCCTTGAAGTATAGTTTGNATTTTTTAGTAGAGACGGGGTTTCACCGTATTAGCCAGGATGGTCTCGATCTCCTGACCTCGTGATCCGCCCGTCTTGGCCTCCCAAAGTGCTGGGATTACAGGCTTGAGCCACCGCACCTGGCCTTTAATTCATCTTGAGTTGATTTTTGTGTGTGGTGTAAGGAAGGGGTCCAGTGTCAATCTTATGTATATGGCTAGCCAATTATCCCAGCACCATTTATTGAATAGTGAGTCCTTTCCTCATTGCTTGTTTTTGTCAAAGATCAGATAGTTGTAGGTGTGTGGCTTTATTTCTGGGTTCTCAAACCTGTTCCATTGGTCTATGTGTCTGTTTCTGTAGCAGTACCATGCTGTTTGGTTACTGTAGCCTTGAAGTATAGTTTGAAGTTATGTAATATGATGCTTCCAGCTTTGTTTCTTTGGCTTAGGATTGCTTTGGCTACTTGGGCTCTTTTTGGTTCCAAATGAATTTTAGAATTTTTTTTCTAATTTTGTGAAGAATGTCATTGGTAGTTTGATAGAAATAACATTGAATTTGTAAATTGCTTTGGGCAATATGGCCATTTTAACAATATTTACTCTTCCTATTCATGAACAAGGAATGTTTTTCCATTTGTTTTGTTGTCTCTGATTTTTTTCAGCAGTGTTTTGTAATGCTCATAGAGATCTTTTACTTCCCTGGTTAGCTGTATTCGTAGGTGTTTTATTCTTTTTTGTGGCTACTTATTTGTTTTTTTTTTTTTTAGATGGGAGTCTCATTCTATCACTCAGGCTGGCATGCAGTGGCGTGATCTCAACTCACTACAACCTCTGCCTCCCAGGTTCAAGCAATTCTCCTGCCTCAGCCTCCCGAGTAGCTGGGATTATAGGCGCCTGCCACTACGTCTGACTAATTTTTGTGTTTTTAGTAGAGATGGGGTTTCACTACGTTGCCCACGCTGGTCTCGAACTCCTGACCTCAAGTGATCCACCTGCCTCAGCCTCTCTCAAAGTGCTGGGATTACAGGTGTGAGCCACCGTGCCTAGCCTTTTTGTGGCTGTCGTGAATGGGTTTGCTTTCTTGATTTGCTGTCAGCATGGATGTTATTTGTGTATGGAAATGCTACTGCTTTTTGTACATTGATTTTGTATCCTGAAACTTTGCTGAAGTTTATTAGATCTTTTCTAGGTATAGTATCTTACTGTCTGTGAAGAGAGAGAGTTTGACTTCCTCTCTTCCTGTTTGGATGCCTTTTATTTCTTTATCTTGTCTGATTGCTCTGGCTAGACTTCCAATACTATATTGAATAGGAGTGGTGAGAGTAGGCATCCTTGTCTTGTTCCTGTTCTCAAGGGGAAAGCTTCCAGCTTTTGCCCATTCTGTACGATGTTGGCTATGGGTTTGTCATAGACGGCTTTTATTATTTTGAGGTATGTACCTTTGATGCCTAATTTGTTGAGAGTTTTTAACATGAAAGGATGCTGAATTTTATCAAAAGGCTTTTTTTTTTTTTGCATCTATTCAGATGATCATGTGGTTTATGAAAAAGCCCCGATAGATTCATAGCCAAATTCTACCAGATGTGTGAAGAGCTGCTTCCAATCCTACTGAAACTCTTCCAAAAAATAGAGGAAGAAGGACTGCTCCCTAACTCATTCTGTGAGGCTAGTATCGTTTTGATACCAAAACCTGGCAGAGACACAACAAAAAAAGAAAACGTCCAGTATCCCTGATGAACATAGTTGCAAAAATCTTCAACAAAAATGCTAGCAAACCAAATTTAGCAGCACATCAAAAGCTAATCCACCACAGTTAAGTAGGCTTTATTCCTAGGAGGCAAGGTTGGTTCAACATATGCAAATCAATAAATGTGATTCATCACCTAAACACATGATTATTAAAAAGTAAAGTTAGAATCCAAATTTTCTGAATCCTTGAATATTTCTCACTTTACTGTTTTATATTACGCAGCCCTATGCATTATGATGTGTGTATTTGGCAATAATGAGGATCATTTGTGACATTTAAAGTGCTACCTAGTCCTGTGGTAGCACTCAAAGTCCTTGTGACTTTGAGTCCTGAATGACAGGCATAAGGTTAACACTGGTCGTGAGAACCAAAGTGTTGAAGTTCTTTGTTCTGTGTTTGTTTTTTTTTTTTTGAGACAGAGTCTTGCTTTGTTGCCCAGGCTGGAGTGCAGTGGGGTGATCTCAGCTCAGTGCAAGCGTCCCCTCCTGGGTTCACGCCATTCTCCCGCCTCAGCCTCTTGAGTAGCTGGGACTACAGGCGCCTACCATCACGCCCGGCTAATTTTTTTTTTTAAGTAGAGATGGGATTTCATCGTGTTGGCCAGAATGTTCTCCATCTCCTGACCTCAAGATCTGCCTGCCTCGGCCTCCCAAAGTGCTGGGATTACAGGCATGAGCCACCACGCCTGGCCCAAAGTGTTGAAGTTCATGTCTTCTCCACCACTAGCCAGCTGTGGGACTTAGTGAACCTCTCTGTGCTCAGCCTCCTCATCTGTAAGGTGGGGTAGTAGGACCTACCTCAAAGGGCTGTTTTGAAGATTAAGTGTGCCTGTTTACAGCTTAGAACAATGCCAGGTCCTGTTTACATGTTACCTGATAAGACAACAACAAACCCTATAAGCAGCCTTTTAAGAGGTTGCATAAGCCATCTTTCCTACCTGAACAAATCAAAGGAAAGAGGAACTGCTTTTGTCTGTTACATTTCTGTTGTAGAGGTAGTTGACTTCACATGAAGTAGTTGATGATAATGATGAAAAAAGGGTAGGTGCCAATAATTATTGAGCATTTGCTTTGTGCAGACCCTGTGCTCAGCATTTTACTATCTTGTTCAACCTACAACACAATCTTGTGAAGTGGGTCTTGTCATTATTATTCCTATTCTGGTTGAAACAGGCCTGAGATAGTTGGTGGTACAGGCAGAATTAGCGCCCAGGGCCAACTGAGTGTAATCATGAACACGTCTGATTATTTTATTCAGAGTCTCTAGGGCACTGGTGGGAGATTCCATTTTATTCTTCTTCCCTTTAAAATATTCCATATCAAATTCTTTGAGGATGTCTTATCTTCTTTTAATGAAGGACTTATAAACTAAGCATTACATGTATGGATTGCAAGTGTTCAAATCTATTGTGACTTGAAAAATAAAACCTGTGTCAAAGGGTGACTTCAATATGCGTTTTCCTGACTAGCATAGGAGCTGTCTGTGGGGTAGAGATTAATAGCAAATCTCTTTTGTATCTGAATAGCAATTCAGTTGACTTATAAAACCTTGACAGTGAGCACATTTTGATTGATATTGATAGCGTAAGAAACATGTGGCAGCAGAAATAATAAAACAAACCATGTGTTTCCTTCATCTTAGGAAGAACTAAGTCTTTTCACAAGGGAAGCTGGAGACAGAATTTTAATTGTTCTGTTAATTTAGTCTAATTTTCTTTCTCACAGGGGAAATTAGTCAAGACCATTTTGGTTCCATCTCAATTCACCTAATTCAACTGTTTCTTGCGTATTTTATTTTTACAGTTTACAGATTGAACCACTTGAAATGGCTAATCATTTCCTAGCTGTTGTGTCAGTCAACAGAGCTGCTGTGCTTAATAGCAAAGAGAAGGATGTATCATTTTCATTGCTTTTCTTTGATTTCACAAAGATAGCTATCTGATGGAAAGTCCATTTGGTTTCGCAGCTTCAGTTGCTCAGTCTAGAACTGTAGCATTCTGGGTATTTCTCATCTTCTAACTTGTTGATAAAGGTGACTTTTGCTTTCTATATTATTTTTTAGCTCACTCTCAAAATCTGTTCACATCTAATGATGTGTATTTCCTAAAGCATGCCTCCCGAGGAAGGCTGGGCAGGCGTTATCATGGTGGTGTGAGGAAGAGTATTGGGACCGAGTTAGGAGACCTGGGTTGTAATTCTGGTTCTGTGGCCAGAATGACTGGTGGACCTTGGGAAAATGATTTATCTTTTCTGAGCCTCTGTTGTCTCATTTGCAAAAGGGGCGTGCTGGGTTGAATCATCTCCAGTGCTGTTTTTAGATCTAACAATTCTATTTTTCTAGGAGCCTCAGCTGGCAGCCAAAGCTGTGGCATCCAGAAGGCAGCTTGGCCTGGGGCAGGTGGTGGGTTGCCAGTGGAGCCAAATGGCTCCTCTGGAGCTGAGGCTGGCCCCTTCCCTGATGGCAGGTTGTCTTCCTGGTCAAGAGTGGCATTTAGAGTAAGTCTGCACATGCTGACTTAGGTGATAGCCTGGCTTTGGTTCAGTGCATTCAGCGACCTGGATTGAGCTTTCCAGTCTTTTAAAGTAATTTCTTCCAGGTCTACGTGTTTTATCAGGATTAAGTTAGGTGTCACTTGATCCATCCTGAGAGTTAACAAATCAGCATATAACTATAGGTTCTCCTCTACTCAGTGGCATTTCTAGTCTCGAGACAAAGATAATTTCAGAATATGCCACTAAAGGTAGTCGCTCCCCTGTGTTTAGCTTTCTCCTCCCCGAGTGTTGTCATGGTCCCTTTGATATTCTTAGAGGATGCATCTCTGTGGATACATCTCTTGGCTTTTAAGCTGCTCCCAATTTTGTTGGTAAGGGCTCATGACCACATTTCTTGTTGCAGTCTGTAAAGAAAATTGGAGGATATTTGCCACCGTCCAATTGTCATAATTATAGCATATGGCTGTTGAAAGCAGGAAAGGGCAATTAGGGAGAAAATTCCTTCTTAGTCTGCAGAGAAGACAATGAAAATTGCAGATTTAGCTGCTGACGCTTTGCACTTTGCCAGAGAAATCTTTTGAGAGTTCCTCCCTTAATTTACACAGAGTCGAGTTCAGGTATTTCTCTGCCCACATCCAGATTTCTATGTCTGGAGCTCTCCAGCTCTTATGATGCCCCTTCTGTGCTCCTGAATTTTTTTTTTTTTTTTTTTTTTTTTTTTTTTTGAGATGGAGTCTAGCTCTGTCCTCCAGGCTGGAGTGCAGTGGCACAATCTCAGCTCACTGCAACCTCCGCCTCCTGGGTTCAAGCGATTCTCCTGACTCAGCCTCCTGAGTAACTGGGACTACAGGTGCCCGCCATCATCCCCGGCTAATTTTTTTATTTCTAGTAGAGACGGGGTTTCACCGTATTGACCAGGCTGGTCTCGAACTCCTGACCTTGCGATCCACCTGCCTCAGCCACCCAAAGTGCTGGGGTTACAGGCATGAGCCATTGCACCCGGCATCTGTGCTCCTGAATTCTAGTGACTGCCATGGGCTGGCCTCCGAGGCCCTGTGCAGGCCCCTAGGACTACTCCTCAGGTAGGAGAGAACATTGTGGTAACATTCTGGAAGACAATATGTCTGCACCCAAAAGATGATGAAGTGCGGTAATTAGTGGAACTCATCTTCATGAGGAGCACCCTGCCAGAATCAAGACTATTCTCTGATATGTTTATAATGCTTTATGGTTTACAGGGCTTTAAAAATGAACCCTCCTGAGAATATCATGAACCAGTTAGGCGTTCACTGCATCTTATACAGTAGGAAAGAGCTTCAGCTCAATCGACTTGCCCAAAATCGCATGAGAAGGGCACAGCCCAACCTAAGAGGTCTGTCATGATACAGAAGTACATCATTGCTCCATGGTCCCTTAGGTTTCGGTCTCATTTCTTTAGGGAAGTATTTCCAAGCCCCCGTTTTCAAATCTTCCTCCCATGTACCGATACACACCATGCACCATGCATGTTTACTCAATGTATTGCTGGCTTCATTATGTACCGAGATTCATCTTTTTCTCTTTCATTTAAAATACAGGATTTGGAGAAAAGTGGTATATCAAGGAAAAATGACCTAGGTAAGTAATGATTTTTTTAACCTAAGAGTGTGTACTCAGGTGTATTTTGTATGAATTATATTTCCATGAAGTGATTCTTTTTCTGATTTTATTTATGGGGTAAATATTGTTGTCCAAATAGTCTGTCTTTGGCCCAGCCTAACGTTTGTTCTCCTGAAGATGTGGGGCAAACACTTCTCAGATGGACATGTTGGCATGTGGTGGACTTCTGTTTACTCAGTGAGATATGTTGGATTTAAGTCCCTCTGGCATCATTCATTGAGCTTCTGATAAGGATAAAGTCCCATGCCTGGTGGGCTCTGTGGAGGAATGCAGAGAGGAAGGAGACGTGGTCTCTGTTATTAAGGACCCACACAGTGTGGGAGAAAAGGACAAACTGGTGTTTACGCATGCCCTCCGGGAGTAGGCTCTCCACTCGCTGGCCTGCAGACACCTCCATGCCTTTCAGGAGTCAGCTCACCAGTCATGTCTGCCAGACTCGTCCCAAGCATCCTGGCCTGGAAGCTGTAAGCCCTTCCTTTGTAAGGCATTATACTTCTATCATAGCCCATTCCTTATTTATACTCCTTTTGAAACACCCACCCCGCCATATATTGTAAATATCTTCAGGAATGTGACCATGGGTTAGACTTAAAAAAAAAAAAAAATTCATCGGAAGCATACCCAGTGTGTAAGGCCACACTTCTGTGTGTAGGGGTGAGTCTGTCCCTGAAGGGTATGAACTCTGTCAGTGTGTTTCCTCCCGGGGTAGGAAGAATGACCCAAGTCTGGAACTCAATGAGCCAGGACCTGGACACCAGAAGCAGTGGAACCTCACAAGAGGCCCATGATGTCAGGGGGTGTGCGGTCCATGGGAGAAGTTTCCCTGCAGACACAGGTGGTTGGCTCACCTCTAGTTTCATGATGGATAAGCCTGGGTTCCAGGAAACAAGAAGGGAACAATATACTCTTCTTGATTCCTCTCCACTGTTTTCCGTGGAGACCTGGAAGGCGAGCTCTAGATAAGAGGGAAAAGGATAAAGGAAAGTGTTCCTTTCTAGGCCTTCTCTTCCTGGGCCTGGGTTCTGAGGGGTACAGAAGTGCAGGAGAGCCTGCCCTGCCCCCTGGTGGAAGTGGGAGGATGACCTGTTTTGGGGAGGCGTGTCTAGGGCCCACAGGGGACTGTGTTAGGGTCTGTGGGGTCTGACAGCAGCTGTATTTAAGGAACCACGTCAATTTGTTGCTTTTTCTTCTCTGTATTATCACATCCTGTATGGTTTAGCCACACCTTTCCATGTGGAGATTTTCTTTCCTGCTACCAACTCTGGTGGGTTTGAACATTTATTTGTAGTTTGTGGGAGCAGATGAGTCTCTGGTTATTAAATGAATTAATGATGCAAGTCTGGAACATGGGCTTGAAACTGCAAAGAGGAAGTTACCTTGGACAAGTAAATTTATATTCTTGCAATTGCACATGGCAAGTTGAGTGAAACCTGACTTGGTATCAGTTCATCTGAAAAGACCCAGGGGCTTCTTTGTCACAAGCTTTGTGTGAGCCTGCAAGACCAGGAGGCTACTAAAGATCCTGTGCAGTTGCAGCGACAACAGTAGATTCAGGGCACCGAGAGCATGGCTCACAGTCAGAGCTGGGAGATCGCCTCCACACACGGGACGCTGTTTCTCCTTCTGCTTGCTGCCTGATTGATAGATTCACTAGTGTATGATTATTCTCACCAAGTAGACATAATTGGAGTGGCGCTTTGTGCATGTGTGTTTTCGGGTGTGTGTGTATGCATGCATATTTATCCCTCAGCTTGAAATCCTAAGGCTGCTTGTTACTCAGCTTTTATCAGAAGAACATCATATTGGTTTCTCATCAGAAAAACACCAGCATGACGAAACCCATTTTTCTAGGTAGTTTCTGACCAGGAAGATGAGCACTTTACAGTAGAGTGTTTTGCCCATGGTAGGTGCTCAGCAACCGAAGACATGGAGAGCATTTGGTTTCTTGGGGCTTTCAAAGAAGAATCATTGCTCTCCAGCATCCATTTTCTATTCTGTCTCTCTGCCCTGCTGCCTTTCCTGAGAACTCTCTGCCACTCACCATTGGCTTTGGCATCGCATTGGCCCTTTAGGTATCCTTGACTAATTTCTTTATCTTCCCCTTCTAGCCTGTCGCTCTGATTATTATTGTCAGGCACTTAGTGTGCGGCCCATTTATTGCCCATTCCTGGAGGAGAAACAGTGACGATCCATTTTGAGTTGTGACAGTGTTTGCCGAAGGCAAATTGCAGTGAGTTTAAAGAGGGGCAGCCAAGATGATAAGGAAATCGTGGAATTGTCTTATTTAGCTCTGTCGACTGGGCAGCAGGAGCTTAAGAGTCAGGTGGTTGGATGGCATACACAGAGAAGACAGCTACCAAGATAAGCTCTGGGATCTGGACTCAGCCAGAATGTGATTCAGTGAAGGGATGGCTTAGGCTGTATGTCAGAAAATATTTCTTGGTACTGGTGTGAAGAATGCAGCAATTTAAACACATAAGCTGTTTTCAGCACCAAACTGTACAAACTATACTAACCTAGTTCTTTTCTGGATTGGGTTGGGGCTAACATGTCAGTGAACTTGGGCATTCATTATGATCAGGGTTACAGGAGCTCCCCTCCCCTTTAGCCTTGTCCTCGATAATACCCCCCTTGCATCCTATTCCTTGGCCATACCTAACCGTTAGTATTTTCCAGCCCTAAATTTGATTCTCTGTCCCAAACTTTCACCACTGCCTCTGTGGGGAGGGTCTTCCCACACCTTTTTTTCCCCATCTTTGGGGCAGTGTCCTCCTTCCCTCCTTTGGGAAGGCCCCACTGCCTGGGACCCCATTTCACTCCTGAGGCCCTTCCCTCATTTGAAAGTATTAATCTAGAGCCCAAGCCTCTCAGCATGGTATATAAATCCCTCATGATTTGACTTAACGGATCTGCCTCCCTTTCTAACTTTATCACCTACTGTACCCTGCCCCGCTCCTTTTCTCAGAAATGCCTGCCAGACATGGTCGTTCCCTCAGGGATACTGCAGAGATATCACAGGCTGTGGGCTCTGTGGTGATCGCACTGATCTGCTACCCTGTGTGTGTGTGTCTGCTGCTTTTTAAAGGAAACTCAGGACATACCTCCTCCCGGAAGCTTACCTTGCACTCGTCCCCCGTCCTCTGGGCTCCAGTGCCCTGTGCTCAGTTAGCTCTGGCTTTCCTCTTACTGCTTTGCCTTCTAATGGCCTGCCTCTGAACGAGGCTCAGACACTCCAGGGCTGCAACTGGGCTCACTCATTCTTGTATCACAGAGCTCTACACTGAGGAGGTACTCAGAAGATGTTTGCTGAATGAATGAATGAAGCGTGCATGATTGAAGTATAGGAAAAAGGGAGAGGCCAGCATGATTTCTTAGTAGCTATGTTAAAAAGAGGACAGATGCAACTGACAGGACATGACCTAGGTATGTATGGGAAGAATTTGCTTTTTAATCTTCTTGCAAATCCTCTGCCCTGCATGGAAGTGCTGTTGTCTTCATGAGAAGACAGTGGGAGCTTTGCTGAGCTGGTAGAAGTGGCAGGAGTTGGTTACTGTGATGAATGGTGAGTGCAGGATTAAACTTCTTTTTCTTTTTTTAGAGATGTAGTCTTGCTACGTTGCTCAGGCTGACATCAAACTCCTGGGCCCAAGCAGTCCTTCCACTTCAGCTTCCCAAGTAGCTGAGAGTTCAGGTCCTTGCCACCATGCCCAGCTAGGATTAACCTTTTGATAGAGAAATCTGCTCTTTAAAAAATGTATTATGAAATGATTTGAACATGTAAGAAGTTATAAAGAGAATAATATAATGAACATTCATGTATTATATGTTCATTCGATTAAGAAATAAAATATCACCTAGATTAAGAAATTAAATCCCATTAACACAGCTGAAACCTTTTAACCATTATCCTGATATAGTATTTATCATACTCATGTAATCTTTTATACCTTCACATGCTATGTGTGTATATGTTTGGTATATATACATCTTAATATATTTATGTTTATATTGTTGCAAACTATTGATTTGTCTATTCTTTTGCAGCTTGCTTTTTTTAGCATTATAACTGTGGGATTTATCTGCCATATCCATCTGGATTGATACATGTAGTGCTGATTTTTATTGCTGCATAGTATTCCAGTTAATATATCTTGTTAGTGGATATTTTTGTTGCTTCCCGTTTTTTTGTTTTACACGGTGCCACTGTAAACACTTTTGTCATGTATCCTTGTGCACACATCTGAGTTTCTCAAGGATGATTAATAAGAGTGGAATTTCTGGATCATTGGGAATGTGCATCTTTTTTATTAAATTTTAGGAGAATTACACTCTGAGGCTTATTTACTCCATTCTTAACAAGAAGACATCTTTATAACCCCTCTTTAGATGTGTCAGTTTATATTAATGTTTCAGATGTAGTACATCCAAGATAAGAATTCAGTTGAAACTGAAGACACCTGTTTAAGTCTTACCCATGTGTCCAACATATAAAGCTGAGAAGCTGGTTTAAAATAGAGACAGGTATATGGAATGTTCCTATTTATATAAACTCCTAAAGGAAAGGAATTAGGTCATATTCAGTAGGCTGTTCAGCATTTCCTTTTACATATTTCATTGAGTTTTAACCAAAGAGCATTTTAGATTATTTTTAGAATCTAGATGGCTACACTATGGAACTATCTGTTGTGTGAGTATTTGAGCAAGTGAAGAAATGAATGGAGCTATAGAATAGAACATAAGAACCATCAAATATAATGGAATAAAATTAAAATCAAATTAGGGTCTCTGAGCTGAGGTGTTAAAGAGAAAGATTCTTGGTGGGGGAGAGCTTCCTTCCCAGCTCTCCCAAGGAACCAACCAATTTAATATATATATGTTTATATTGTTGCAAACTATTGATTTTTGTAGTTACTATATATCATATATTTATGTATTTATATATATATATATTATATAGTTAGTACAAGCCACAACCCCACATGGCTTCGCTGACTATCTGGCTGAATGCTACAATTTATGTGGCACCTTCCTCTGCCAGCATTCCTGTCTGGTGGCAGGGTGCTGACACAATCACTGTTTTATCCATTTCTTTGTTATAGGCTCAGAACCTGGGGAGGCCTAACGTGTTTCTCTGGGGTGCAGCCTTGCTACCGCCGTTGGCAAGCCCTCTCATGGTCTTTGTGGGCAGGACATACTCAGGTTTCCTTCCTGCTCGCCATTGTAAAAAGCTGGCTGCCTTCAGGTGCATCTGTAGCAGGCTGGCGAATACTGCCAGCATGGGGTGTTGTAGATGGTCTTTATGCAGACTTGGTGCTAAAGCCCTGTTGCTGAGGAATTGCTGTGGCTGGTTTCCTGGAGATAACACCTAATCCTGGCTAGGTGCCTTATGAGGTAGGGTAGGGATTATTGAGTTACTTATTTGCAAACCCTTGTGAGCTCTTGGGAAATGGGCAGTTACTGTTGAGTGTCACCTTAAAGCGCCATTCAGAACATTCTTGAAGTAGTGTAGTAGTGAGCTAGGACTACATAACAAAGTACCACAAAACGTGGCTTAGTACAAGCAAGAGAAATGTATTGTCTCACAGTACTGGAGGTTAGAAGTCTGACATCAAGGTGTGGGCAGAGTTGGTTCCTTTGGAGAGCTGGGAAGGAAGGATCTGTTCCAGGCCTCTCTCTTTGGCTTGTAGATGGCCATTTTCTCTGTGTGTCTCCTCATACCATCCTCCTTCTGTGTGTGTCGTTTATGTGTCCAAATTTCTCCTTTTTCTAAGGAGACTGGTTATATTGGATTAAGGCTCACCCTGATGACCTCGCTTTAGCTTGATTACCTCTGTAAAGACCCAATTCTAAATGAAGTCACATTCTGAGGTATTGGGGGTTAAGACTTAAAAAATATGAACTTTGGAGGGCATGTTTCAGCTCATAACAGGTAGCAGCACAGTGTAGGATTATGTGGGAATTGTTAAAAAGCTACTTGTGAACGTTAGATTTTCAGCTACTAGGAAGATTAGCGTTCTAGATGTTTTCACACATTTGCAGTCATTCTTTCTGACAGATGTGGGAGCACATTCTCAGTTTGTTGCCATAGACTGGGTCTGGTACAGTCAGTTTATTTGCTTGCTAACTTGTAGGAAGGAAGTTTGGCAAACAGTTTTAAAAGAGGGAAAATTTTGTCTCTAGAATTACGTACATATTGATTTTTTACCCCTTAAGAGTTTATTGCCTGAAGGTTTGCCTTGTAACTATTTTTTCACTTGTTTTCAAGTTTGTTTTAATAATTGTGTAAAAAGAAATACCTGAAAGTACATTTTTTTTTGTTCTAGACTTAAAAGAAATTGTATTCGTCATCCAGAGTCAAAGTAATTCTTTTCATGCAAAGAGAGCAGAACAGTTAAAAAAAAGCATCTTAAAGCAGGCTGCAGATCTTACACAGGTACGTAGCAGTGGCTGGCGGTCTGCCAGTTATATATTTCTTGATTACCTTGATGTTTTCCAAAACACTGGATCTATGGAGAATCAGTTTTTATTTAGACGAGAATAACTCCTCTGGCTCATTTTGCTTATTTAATATTGAGTATTTGTTGTTGAAAATTTTTTGGTCAGCTGGGTGTGGTGGCTCACTCCTGTAATCCCAGCACTGTGGGAGGCCAAGGTGGGTGGATCCATTGACGTCAGGCGTTCAAGACCAGCCTGGCCAACATGGCGAAACCCTGTCTCTACTAAAAATACGAAAATTAGCAGGGCACGGTGACGCATGCCTGTAATCCCAGCTACTCAGGAGGCTGAAGCAGAAGAATCGCTTGAACCCAGGAGGCAGAGGTTGCAGTGAGCCAAGATACAACACTGCACTCCAGCCTGGGTGACAGAGTGGTACTCTGTCTCAAAAAAAAGAAAGAAAATGTTTTGGTTAATTCCTAATGCACAAATTATCATATTCTGAATTATTTTGTGTGTGTGTGTGTGTGTGTATATATATATATATAAATTTTAGAGAACTATATAATTGTGTGGGGCAACTGTGGATTTGTCACGAAGTATGATAAAAGCAAGTAGAAGAAATAACTTTTTAAAGGCAAGGCTTAAAATAGAGATAATTAACGTTCAAAATTTTGGTAACAAGTTCTAAGGCAATTTTCATGTTGGAATAACATTTTCATTAATCTTAGTGCAGTGCTTCCTCTATGAGTCTGTTAATCTGCTTTTTTAATTGGATGTCATTAATTTAACTTTTGATTTGATTTATAATGTAATATTCCAGAAGGATTATGGAGAGAAAAATCTACTCATGTAGGTACATTTTAATAACATTTAAAATAGGCATGAACAGAATATAAAGCTGCTCTGAAGAATGCTGGAGGTTTGGAGTGAGGGAGGATCTACCTTATGCTGCCCTATAGGTCCTTTCCTTCTTTAGCTAAGTAAGTCCATCAAGACCTCTGCACCATGTTGTGATGGCCTTCAAGACCGAAGTGCTCGCCTGTAGATAAATGCTATCCCTTTGTTCTCCCAGGAAAGAACTCTTTGACAAGAGACATATGTGCCTGACAGATTGCTTTCTTTCTCTTCATGGGTACTGGAAAATAAAGGGTCAGAAATGTCAGTGGAAACATAAATAGCCTTAACAGTATTCAAGGCAAGGGACTGCTGGGAATAGGGTTTATTATGCTTAATCTCTAAATGCTTTATATATAAACTGTATCGAACTGTCCTGTGTCCCTGCAAGGCCAGGTTCTCTGGGCTGCTCTGCTTGAAACATCATGCTTTCTCAAGGGAGAGGAAAGTAATACATGCTATAGATAGATTGTTTTTCAGCAGTCAGAGATAGGAGCAGCTTGATAAGTTAAAAATTTTTCTTTTTTGGCTGGGCACGGTGGCTTATGCCTATAATCCCAGCACTTTGGGAGGCCGAGGTGGGTGGATCATGGGTCGAGAGATCGAGACCATCCTGGCCAACATGGTGAAACCCTGTCTCTACTAGAAATATAAAAATTAGCTGGGTGTGGTGGTGTGCGCCTGTAGTCCCAGCTACTCAGGAGACTGAGGCAGGAGAATCACTTGAACCCAGGAAACAGAGGTTGCAGTGAACTGAGATAGCACCACTGCACCTCCAGCCTGGTGACAGAGCAAGATTCTGTCTCCAAAAAAAAAAAAAAAAAATTTTTTTTTTTCTTTTTTTTGGAAATCTAACTTTTGGAGATTTTCTCCTACTAAACCTTCATGGATTGTATTAGAGAGGCAGACATGCAGCAACCTTGACTGGCTGGCCTCTTCCGTCTGCTCTGCTGGAGGCACTAGTGGGATAGCCAAGTGCAGGCTGCTGCAGGGAGGAGGAGGAGCCGGAAGCCCAGCTAATCCATCCCTCAGGTGGGTCCAGGGAAGCTCTAACTGGATTTTGCTCAGTCAGACCTTGGCAGTTACCCCAAACTGTGTGATCAGTGATGACATCAGAACCACAGTTAGGCATCCCTTGTTCATATGAATTAAGAGCACACTTTTCCCTATGTCACCTGCATGTGCTGCTGCTCCCAGCAATACCTTCCGTTTTGCAGATACAGATTTGTGTTTTTTAGATTATGTATCTTCCCCAGCAGTCCTTGACATTGATATGGATAGCGACGCCCCTTGCCATCCAAGCCTAGTTGATTGCATATGCCCCTATACTTCCTTTACTGTTCATCTACTCTTACTTTATTTTTGGCCAATTTTATTTCTGTGCAAATGGATATTCATTGCTGGCTCTCTACCTGTCTTTCCGCTTCTGTTCTTCTGGGAAGAGTAGTTTTCAGAGGACCTTCGAGCAGGGCAGTGTTCCTGGGACTTGGTTTACAGCGGGGATAAGGCATGTGGGTATGTTTTGGTGGGAAGCAATAGAAATTATAAAATATTCCTTCTTCTCCTCTTCCCCTTAGGAAAAATGAGAGTTGGCAGTGTGCTGCTGGGGGCTGGGTATGCCTGCTTCTTTGAGAGGCTCCGGGGCTCTGCAAAGGATAGGGCCCAGGTACAAGAGCACTGAATGCTTAAAACTGGCTCTAGGCTCTGGGGAGAATGGTTAGACATTCCTGTGTAAGCTGAACTTGGCAGTTGTATATAGGAATGGAGAATGTGTGTTGTAGTTCTCTTTGGAGTCTGTCAGGGTTGAGGCAAGACGGTAGGCAGCTGAGCAGGTGTGGATCCAGCAGAGCAGAAGGAACCTCCATTGCTTGTTACCTTGTGCCAAAATAGTTGCACCAGAGCTTATTAACTGAAGTCCCTGTCTCTGAATCCCAGCTTCATCTCCTACCGCTCACCCCCTGGTGCTTTATTTGCCAGTAACTTCAAACTTTATATGGTTCTAGGATCACTTGCCATATTAGTGCATCCTTGCATTGCTATAAAGAAATACTTGAGACTGGGCCATTTATAAAGAAAAGAGGTTCAATTGGCTCATGGTTCCATAGGCTGTACAGGAGACATGACAGCTTCCGGGGAGGCCGCAGGAAACTTTCAATCATGGCACACAAGGTGAAGGGGAAGCAGGCACATCTTATGTGGCTGGAGCAGGAGGGAGAGAGAGGGGAGGTGCTACATACTTTTAAGCAACCACATCTCTCAATAATTCACTTTCCTCATGACAACACCAAGGGGGATGATGTTAAACCATGAGAAACTGCCCCCATGATCCAGTCACCTCCCTCCAGGCCCTGCTTCCAACGTTGGGGATTACAATTCCACATGAGATTTGGGTGGGGACACAGATTCAGACCGTATCACCTGCTATGCCCCTTGGCTTTGTATGTTGTAGATCCCATCTTCTTGTCTAGTTTATGTATCCCCATAAAGGTTTTCTGTGCACCATCTTGACCCGCCGTGCTAAGCTACTTCTTTTTTGGTTCCACTTTTGTATCTTGGACAAACTTCTATTGTATACTTTTCATTGTGTATTATTTGTTACCTGTCTCTTTTACAAATTTTGAGAGCAGAGAATAGACTATGTTTTCTGAGTTGATTCTTCAGAACCAAGCATTGAATCCTTGAAATTCATGATCTTTTCTTTCCCAGAGTTACTTTCTTCTCTACTGTAATAGAAGTTTCCTTGTACTTCTCCTACATACAGTGTGGACCTTCAGCCATACGTACACAAGCGTGCACACACATGCTGTATTAAATCATAAGTTCTTCGAAGGCAAACACTTCTTTGGATCCTTCCATAACACCTTGAACATAGTAGGTATTCAGCATATGGCAACTGAATTGACTCTAAGAAATTTATCAAATGAAAATGAAAATTTAAGTAACTTATGTATTTTATTCCTATTAACTCTTAAATGGATAATGGCCAACCTCCCTCTTATTAAATATAGTAGCTATTTACTTCTCTCAGTGAAACCACAGAGTTTAGGAATAAGAGTAGAAAAAAAATTAGGTATGAGGTGGTGCTAGAAAAATATGATCTTATGAATAATTAAATCTTGTGGAGATAATATGAAAAAGAACCAGAAGATACACTTGACTACTTTAACACAGACAACATAACAGTGACTTAAAGAAGATGGAAATCCTTCAGTATTGAAACAAAATTGAAAAAAAAAGAAGATGTGGAAGATGTGCTTCTCCCCACCCAACAGTCCAGTCGCTGGGGGCCTGGGGAGGCAGCTCTGCTCCAGGTTCCTCTGTCCTGTTACTTGGATGAAGTGTCTTGTCCTGCTTGGTTGAAGCTGACCTATGTTCTGCATTCCAGTGTGTGGAAGCCCAGCTGCTTCCTTTTAAGGATTTTGTACCTTGCAATTGTATATGTTGTGTCCTTTTATGTACCTATGTCCAGGATATATCATGTGGGTTACCCCTGGGCTGGGAAGTGTAATGTCTGGTTGGGTGGTCCTGGATTCAGCTAGAACTCAAGGGGTTCTAATCTTTAGATGGGAAAGGGAGCATGGATACAGAGGGACAATCAATGTCTCTGCCAAAGTCAGGATTTTGTTTCCATATCAAGGACTCATTTAGTCTGCGGAATTTATTTATGAACCTGTCATTCATTCTTTTCCTATTTGAAGACATACTGTGGGCAAAGTACTGGGGACACAAAGATCAACAAGACATAGTCTTGGTACTTGAAGAATATACAGTCCCAGAGAGGAGAAGGGCCATCAGCAGGCAGTTTTTCTTTTTTTTCTTTTTGCTCTGTCACCCAGGCTGGAGTGCAGTGGTGTGATCTCAGCTCACTGCAAACTCTTCCTCCTGGGTTCACACCATTCTCCTGCCTCAGCCTCCCGAGTAACTGGGACTACAGGCACCCGCTACCATGCCTGGCTAATTTTTTTTTTTTTTTTTGGTATTTTTAGTAGAGACAGGGTTTCACTGTGTTAGCCAGGATGGTCTTGATCTCCTGACCTCGTGATCCACCCACCTTGGCCTCCCAAAGTGCTGGGATTACAGGCATGAGCCACCGTGCCCGGCCAACCAGGCAGTTTTCAAGCAAGGTGGAAGGGCAGTGATAGAAGGGTATACGTGGAACACAGAGGAGGGCCCCTACCATGGTGAGGTGGGGCAGGGGAGCCGAGGAGGGAATGTGATGCTCAAGGAGGGATTTCTGAAAGTGCTGAGCCTGGAACTGAGCCTACCTATTAGGCACTAGCTAGGTTGAGGCTGAGGTGGGAGGGGAGGGCTTTCTGGGTAAGGAGGACAGCAGGTAAGGTGGCCAGGTGAGAGGCGGGAGTACAGGTGTGTGCGCCCTAATGCTGTCCTGGGGCCAGCGGATGGGGGGTGGCAGTGTGGGCCACAGGCCTGGAAAGTCAGGAGGGAGCATGGTCACATAGAATTGTATATCCTCTGGGGAGCCAGACTTTTCTGGGGGCTTCTGTGAGGGCTCTCCTGGTATTCTGAGGTGTATCTCTTTGGTATACAAGGTGGTTAGTGTCTCTCATCTGTGGCAATACATGTAGCAGTGACCCTCATCGCTATTATAATTAAAAGTGCCCCTTGGTTGAGGATTACTACCAGGGAGTGCCGTTAGGGAGTAGACCTGGTAGAGTTTGTGTTTCAAAACCGTCCTCTCTGGTGGCCTTAGGGAGAATGGCATTAAGAGAGCCAGAACTGGATGAGGAACCTCATTCTAAGGCCGTGGGACTAGTCTTGGACCATGCTGCTCAGGACGGGGTGCAGACTGCTGTGTGCCTTCCACCACAGCAGTTTGAGAAGCCCTGGGCTGGGGACAGGGCCCTGGATCTGGCCGGGGGTGGCGTAGGGGTGCTGCAGGGCCAGAATGGTGGGAGATGGACCCAGGCTGGAGAGAATGTCAGGGACGCTCCCAGCTGGGACTCAGATGAGGTGGGGCTGCTGAGTGAGACTGAAGAAAGATTCTCCGGTTTAGAGGGTGATGATGACTTCAGGTGTCATATCTGAAGTGAGGGTGTGAGCAGCTGGAGGCCGGATATTTGTTTTACGCTCAGGAGAAAGATTTGGCCAGAAGATGGTAGATTTGAGAGTCAGCAACATACATAGGTAGTGGCTGGAAGCTTGAAGGTGCTGCTTCCAGGGGAAACCATGGGCCCTGGGGGACGACCAGTGTCTAGGGGCTGGGCAGAGTCAGCAGACTGAAGGGCCATACGGAGGGATACAGAGAGGAGGGGCGGTTTGGGATGCTGGGGACCTGAGGACCGGCCCGTCAAATCACCATCAGTAATGCGACATTCTCCGGAGAGGCCTCAGAGAGACCAGTCTCAGACTGCCTGACTAATCGGGATGGCGGCCTGTGCACCGACCTCAGGATGCATCCCACTCAGTGTGCTTTGTTGTTGCTGGCACTGCCGCTGTTGTTATTTGTTTTTAATTGTGATAAAAAACACATAAAATTTACATCTTAAGTGTACAACTCAGCAGTGTTAAGTGGAATCATGTTGTGCAACAGATCTCCAGAACTTTTTTATCTTGTGAAACTAAAATCTGTACCCATTGAACAACATTCAGTGCTCCCCATTCCTCCCTCCCCCAGCCCCTGGCTACCACCATTCTATTTGCTGTTTCTGTGAATTTGATTTTTCCAGATCTCTCAAAGAGTGGAGTCATAGGGTATTTGTCCTTTTGTGACTGGCTTCTGTCACTTACTAATGCCTTCAAGGTTTATGACAGACTCTGTGTTGTTGTAGGTAACCTCAGTCCACTGTGATGGACATTTTCATCTGTAAGCACCTATTTCCTTGGATGCTCATTTGGCATTTCACGTATGCATCCCCAAGGTGTACTGTGTCCTTCCGTGTATCTGTTCTGCCTTCAGACTCCAGAGGGAGGTGGGACCTGTTCCCTACTCCTCTTTGCATCCCCCATAGCATGTAGTGGATTGCCAGACACACACAGCATTAGAAACTGTATTTCCATTGATTCGTTGTCCTTAGCTTTTGAAGCTTAGGAAATAGCTACATTTCTTTAAAGTATTTGACTTTTTAGTGCTTTATTCTCTGCATCTATTTAGCTTTATAACACTTATACTTAGTTTTTATTGTCCTTTATTTGCAATTTTCTGTTTAGGCAACCTGTTGAATAGGGGACTTAGATTGCCACTAGGTGGCAACATTGGTTTTACATTTAAAGGCACGTAATTAACCAATATCGTTAAGCAATGCACCCCCCTCACCCCCAGCATTTAATTTCTGTGATAGTAAGTAGAGCCTAGACTAAAGCAATAAGGAAGCTTCCCTTTAATTATAAGATAGTCTGTTATTGTTGTGAAATTTTTTGTTTGGATGAAGCCAGCTAAGAGCACCGAAGTAGGTATGACAAAACTTTAATTTGCTCACAAGATCCAGAGTGAGCTTTAGAGCTTAAGTAATTTCATTTTTGGATTAACAAGTCTTTTGGAAGTTGAACTGTCCGGAAAGATTTTAGGGTTTGCAATTATACTTGATTCTGGATCATTTTTTCTTTTAACAGAGTTTTTTTTATGGCACATGTGTGATTAAAAGTTGACCTTATTCCATGAATAGCACTCTAGAGATCCATGAATGGGGCCAAGTGCTGTGGTTCACGCTTGTAATCCCAGCACCTTGGGAGGCCAAGGCGAGCGGATCACCTGAGGACTGGAGTTCAAGACCAGCCTGGCCAACATGGTGAAACACTGTCTATACAAAAATACAAAAATTAGCTGGTCATGGTGGCAGACTTCTGTAATCGCAGCTACTCTGGAGGCAGAGGCAGGAGAGTTGCTTGGACCCAGGAGGCGGAGCTTGCAGTGACCTGAGATCGTACCACTGCACTCCAGCCTGGGCAACAGAGCGAGACTCCGTCTCAAAAAAAAAAAAAAAAAAAATTCCAAGAACAAGAATGGCTGACAGCTAACATAGGGTCTGTAGACAATACTTAGGGGGCAATGATGAGATAACTTGACCTGGAACTAAATGAAAATAGAGAAATAAGATCAAATTCTGAGAATTAAATGCTGAAATTCACAAAGCATAGGGAGGCAAAATCACTTTAAAGAGGCAGGAGGGCTCCTTAGTTAAAACCTAGGTGGAGGCTGTTTTTTTTGTTTTTTGTTTTTTGTTTTTTGTTTTTTTTTTTGAGATGGAGTTTTGCTCCTGTTTCCCAGGCTGTAGTGCAGTGGTGCGATCTCAGCTCACTGCAACCTCTGCCTTCTGGGTTCAAGTGATTCTCCTGCCTCAGCCTCCAGAGTAGCTGGAGTTACAGGTGCCTGCTACCTTGCCTGGCTGATTTTTTGTATTTTTAGTAGATACAGGGTTTTACTGTGTTGGCCAGGCTGCTCTCAAACTCCTGACCTCAGCTGACCCACCTGCCTTGGCCTCCCAAAGTGCTGAGATTACAGGTGTGAGCCACCGCACCCCGTCTGCTGGAGGCTGTTTTAAGAAATGGACATGCTCAAGAAAGAACTGGTGACTCTGTCAGCTATGGGAGCTGAGAAAGGGAAAAACTAAGAGGCAGAAGTTGTCGGTGTCCCAATGCTGTTGTGGGAGCAGGAGCAGGCTGGCTCCTCAAAGGGGTGCCTCAGCAGCTTGGTGTGGCAGGTATGCAGTGTGCCTATAAGGGACAGGATGTCACCTGGAAGCTGTGTCTGTAAGGGACCCTCATGTCACCTGGGACCCCAACTATGAAGCATGAAGGTTGCAATTTTGGTTTCTTCATCAATTTGCCCACCATGAACGTTCATAAAAGTTGCTTCGTGAGGCAGAAGTCAGCAGTAAGTTTTATCATTTGAATATTTATCTGATAGCTCAAAATATATATTCCTCCCACAATACCAGATGTCTAGAACTGCTGTTTAGTCATTACTCTGTCAGATTGCACTTGACTACAAAGTCTGCCAAAAAATTAAGGTGCAAAAATTTAATGATTTCTGTGATTATGCATCTGTTTCCAGCTATTCTCTTTGCTTAGGCAAGTCATTACCTATACCTGTTTTACCTCAAGATGCTAAAATGCAGCCTTATTAAAACACAAACATTTTCATCATTACAGCATGAATATAAAAAGAAAGAGCCTAAATTAGCTTTTTATCTGACATTTAATACTGTACGTGGAGTCGTTAGTAGAAGAGTTAAACTGTTTCCCTTGTTTTCTACAACAAGGGTCATTGTAAGTAGTCATTTCCATCTCCAATTTTGAAGCTTATCATGCAGTTATAATGGTGCTGAAGTTGATAATTATATGTTCTTTCCAATCGATAACTCAGCTGACTTTATCAGGTTCTGTTCTATGTGCAGAGTATCATTCTAGGCTGCTCTGGCACAAAGGATTAGAAAGGAATTTAGTAGAACTCGTATTCTCGTTTTTATAAGGTAGATGGTAACTATTTCATAGTGTAAATGAGTGTATCATTAAGCAGAAATTCTAAGTACAGAATCAGTGTTTTAAAGGATCTACTCAGTAGGCCAGACGCACCTGTAGTCCCACCTACACAGGAGGCTGAGGCAGGAGGATTGCTTGAACCTAAGAGTTTGAGACCACCTTGGGCAACATAGCAAGACCCCATCTCAAAAGAAAAAAAAAAAATTGACTAAACAAGTATTAATTGGGCATCGATGGTTATATTAGTCATTTTTGAATACAGAAAGGCATCTGTAGAAAACACATGGGGGCCTTGAGAATGACGATATGTCTTTGAAGCTGTATAGCAATATGTAAAAAGTTTTCAGTTGACCCTGTGCTAATTGTGCATGTGAAGCCTGAGAGGAGAATGAGGGAAGACTTTTGTGAAATCACGTAGGAAAGACAGGGAAAATTAGCTGGAGGGCATAGGTTTAGAACATAGTTCTGGAAGATGAAGACATGAATTGCCAGAAGGTCTACTTTTGGGATGCCAAGTAGGAACTGGAATTTGTAAGGGAACAGTTTGTGGGATGAGTAAAGTGTGTATTGGGAGTGGAATGTGATCTTTGTAGATTGCAGCGAATGGAAAGGAGGGTTGGTGAGAGTGGGGATGTGGCTGATGACTATGGCTTCCTAAATGCAGATCTGCACATAGAAGACTGCAGAGTTTGAAGAAGAGCTGTTTTTTTCCCTGTTTTTTTCTCCCTGTGGAGGGGTAATATGAAGTGATCAAGATTGACTATTTAAAGAGTTATGCGAGCAAAAAGCAAAGTGGAGGTGAGGCAAACAGATACCCATAGGGAGAGTTTGTGCAATGATCTAATAAATCACCTGCTTGAATTTATTTTGTTCAGATGCCTATTATGTGCACAGCGTCTGTGTCAATTATGATTTGACTTCTTTTTTTAACTTAACATTCCTTCTTGAGTGGATATTTGTGTAAAAATTCTTACATTAAATATTTTGTTTGTTACATGAAACAGGAGAGCAAACAGCTCAGGCTCTAGAGATGATGCTGTTAAGTGTCTTGAATTTATGTTGTGGTGGCAAAGCTGTCACCGGAGTGTTTTTTTTTTTTCCTTCTGGTTCCTGGGGTCTAGCCACCAAGGGGATCCCATGCGGAGATAATCTTTCCTGTAGTTTCAAAAGCATATTAACACCTGTCTAAAACCATTATTGTTCTCCAAAGGAACTTTATGTAAGATTAAATTGGAAACAATGAAGGAGAGAAGATAAAGCATAATTGCATTGCTTTCAGTAGGTTCTAGTAAAGCAGGGATCCGGGCACCGTTTGAAGACACTAAAGTAGGAACTCAGCACAAGGCCACGGTCATGCTTGCCCAGGGAATCACTTTGGATGGGGAGCAGAGAAGTCAGCCGCTGTAGAAGGAATATTTGGGGAGAAGGGTAGGACAGTGTTTAGAATTAAGGCAGGAGCTGAGAAATAGCCAGAACCAGAGATAAATTATGGTTCCAGGCAAGGCAACCTGCAAATACCACCCTGCTCTCCTGACCAAAAAAAAAAAAAAATCAGAAGTCAGGATGCTTAAAAGGGTTTCATTATTGGGGCAGAGGTTGGAGGGGTCAGAGGTTGGATTACATTTTCTGCATTAGACCAAATGGAGCTAACCTAGCTGCTTAGAGACCTCTACACTCTCCACCCCGAACTATATAGCTTTTGAAGAGAACTGACACTTCTAATTTTGTAGCCTTTTGTGGTGAGACTATAAACCCTTTATTTAAAACCTGGCATAATCTCAACCTTACCTTTTTTTTTTTCTGCTGTTCGCAGAAAGTTTTGGAAATCACTGTTTTTCTTGAGAAGAGTTAGGCCCTTGCTTCATTAGTTTTTGTTGTTGTTGTTTAAAAAAAAAAACCACCTGATTTTCATTTGTTAAGCCAGAAGAGCTAGCAAAGCCTTTCGTAGATTAGTGTAAAGAAGCTTGATAAAGATGGCCTGGCGTTTTCTAATTTTAGAATTTTTTTTATTCACAGGGAGACTCTGTGAGTTACTTCATTAAAAGGTTAACTTTGAGAGTCATGAGTGATTTATTTTGCCTCAGCTTTTTGATGCTGTGTATCATTAAACTTTTCTTTTGAAGTGAAAGGAGTTGGATGCTTAATGGTTTACTAAAAGTTAGTTTTATTTTTAGAAATTGATAGGCATTAATTGTATTTTTATTTATTAAATTCGATACTTTATTACATTGCTGTTGAATGCAAATTTATCGAGCCATTCATTCAACAAATATTGATTGAATGCTTACTTTGGGCAAGGGCCTGGACAGGATGCTCCAGGAGAAAATAGAATTTTTTTTATACACATTCTCTGATTTAAGTAACACTGTCCTTTTTCACATATATAACTAGCATTCTTAGAAACATTTTTCATACATGTGTGTCTTTATATATAACTTCATGCATCACAGGAAATAGAACATTGAAACTCAAGGCCAAGTTGCTCAACAGTAGTGAAATCTTCATACTGTTTGGAAGGCTATGTCATGACCATTTGTCTCTCTTTGGCTGCCCAGCATTTGAACCCCTTCGCTTCCTGGAGAGGTCTACACCCTGTGTCTGGAGGGAGCTGGGGCTCGGCCCATTAAGGCAGACAGAGGCCAGGTGCTTGAGCTTCCCAAGCTCAGGGGAGGGTGGGCCTCCCTTCCAGCATGGCATGTTGGATGAGTATGGAACTGGAGACTCCAAGAAGAAGGTAGCTGTAGACCTCCCTCCTCTGGGTGTCTAGTGGTGATGGTGGAGGCCAATGCAAAGCCAGCACATGAAAGTGTGCAGAGGAGGTGGGGGTTCCATGAGCATGATGCCAGTGGTGTGTGATGCCCAGCATGGACGGCCTCTCCAGGGTGTAGGTCACTGTAGACTCTGCCATGCCCAGTGCCTATTGCTGGAAGTGGTACCTGTCCTCCAGGAGGCTCATTCTAGTGGGGGGAGCTGATCATTCCACTGGTTGAATTGCTGTATGAATCAGTACAAACATGGCCCCCTGAGAACATAGGCAAGGAAAGCTGTGACCCCATCTGGAAATGCCAGTAAAGGCTTTTTTATGGCATTTGTTCTAAGCCTTGAAGAAATGTAGTATGAGTTTGGTAGACTCCTGTCTTGGGCAGCTTGAGGACTGTCACTGAAGGAGGCAATACATCGTGGGTGTCACTGGAATTAGGGAATGGATGAAGGAAAGAGGATGAGCTACCCTCAGCTAAGATGATGAGTTCATTTTTGGAAAGGTGGAGTTTGAGGGATTAGTGAGACATCTAGTTTATGGGCCCAGGGTTTGGAGTAGAGAGAGTTGGAAACTACAGTAGTTATTGTAGCTTTTATTGAGCGCTCATCATCATTTTACTTAGTGCTCATATTGGTACAGTATGCTATGCTGTTTTCAAGCATCAGTTCATTGAACTCTATGAATTAGTTGCTGTTATTCTTGCCATTTTGCAGAGAGGAAACTGAGGCTTAGAGAGATTAATAAAATAGTGGAGTAAGTCCTATTCCTTAGTTCTGAGGGGATCCAAAGCTTATTCTCTCTGCCTTCCTCCTGACACGCAGGTGGGGCCATGATCCCTCGTGCAGCAGACCAGTGTTGATTGGTAAACAGTGTCCTGTTCAGTCTGTCCCTTCATATGGCTCTGTCATTATGGCTTCTATCCCTGACATTATATTGTAGATTTGTTTGCTTGTTGCCTGTCTCCCTCACGAGAACATGAGATCCAAGAGGGCAGGGACTCTGCGTGTCTTATCACAGCTGTTTACTGTATTCCTGGAACAGTACCTGGTACATAGTAGTTGCTCAAAAAATATTGCAAAATTGATGATATTGTTAATAGTCATCACATGCTTACCACATGCCAAGTGCCTGGCATGTATTAACTCACTTGCTCCCCTTTGCCGTTGTCATCTCAATACATGACAGAACGAGGTGGCAGAGCCACAACTAGGATAAGAAACTCACTCAAGTTGCTTGGCTCAGAATAGAGCCAGGATTCAGAGGAAGGAATTTGGCTCCAAAAATCAGATCCTTAAATACTGAGCTTTACAGCCTTTTGTGAGCGAATGAATTATTAGTTAAAATAGATTTGTATGAGCTATAAAATGAACTTAGTAATGCATTTCAAAGTAAATTGTTCATAAAAATAAAAATTTTAAATAATGAAGTAATATTTTTTCTTGTTAGGAAAGGACATTTAATGATTCAGACAGGTATCCAGAGAAATCTTTTGTTTTTTTTGTAATACAGTCTCAGATTCCTAGAAGGTATGTTATTATAACATCACATATAATCTGCAGGGGGCCATAAATGAATACTGGATTTCTAAAGGCTAGTAAATCTGTCTGATACATGTTGCAAATAGCATGTTACAGATCTCTATTATCCTCATAAGACATACCTACCTCTTACAGAAGAAACTGTAACAATAAACAGATGTTAATTTTTACCATGATTTATTTGTTATTCTAAAAGCTCAGTTCAGTGCCTTAGAATGATGTAATAGTTGGAATTTAGACATGCAGTTGAAATGGAATCAGTCTTAAAAGTTCAGTTTTTTAGAAGCTTTGCCTAATACTGAACCAATGTGCTGATGTTACCTTCTAATTTAGCATGTAGTCTGAATAATAAAACTGAATGAGACCATAAACCCATGTACTTCTAGGTTTAGAGGAGAAGTTAAGGACAAACGACAAATACTGGCAGATAGTCTGTTGACAAGGGGAAGACCAGCAGCATGTAGTTTAATTGTTGAATTATTTCCAGACATACAGAAAGACTAAAATGGTTCAAAACCAAATCTGCTGAATAATTAAGGTTATTTATGCTATTTTATATATTCATCTATTTTAATCCATGTTCAAATGTTAGCTTTTTCGTTCATACTATTAACAATTCTAGATATAAATCTTTAATGATTTCCCCTCCATATCAAGAGTAATGGCCCTTCTCCATTCTAAAAAATATTGTGAGAATACTCAGCTGTGATATTGGAATCAAACTCCTTTCCTAAATGAGGATGATGAATATGCATAAGAACCAACTAATGAATTAGAATGTTGGTTTTAAATTTGTTTGCTCTCAATAATTATTAGCTGCTTTAAATATGAATTCATGACTTGATAACAAATATGTTCCAAGGAAGTACTGACTGAAAGTTCACTAGGCTTTCTGTCTTCAAAGTGATTATGATACCAGTGGATGCTGATAAAGGCAGACTTTGATTCAAAGAGATAAATACAGTTGACATTAAAGTTTAAATTATTGCAATCAGCCTTTTCATTTTCTTTCCCTTTTCTGTAATTTATCCATATTTGATCATTTGTATTTTTAGCTCCTTTATGTCTGCCTGTTAGGGCATTATCTCATTATCGAGAGAATTTTGAATTACCTTTTAGGTTTGAAATAGTAGCATGATTAGGCATCATTTAGATTGACGACAGTTGTTGCATGCATGAATGCTTTACTATGTCTTTATTCCAGACAACTCTTGGTAATGTTGATGTAACATTTTATTATTTTCCCCTTGAATTTTAATTTGAAAACTGTTTTTTAGTTATTCATCCAGTTACTTATTTAAAAACCTGCTTTGAGCCAGGGCACGATGGCTCACGCCTGTAATCCCAGCACTTTGGGAAGCTGCGGCCAGTGGATCACCTGAAATCAGGAGTTCAAGACCAGCCTGGCCAACACGGTGAAACCCTGTCTCTATTAATAACACAAAAATTAGCCAGGCGTGGTGGTGCACCCCTGCAATCCCAGCTACTCAGGAGGCTGAGGCAGGAGAATCACTTGAACCTGGTAGGCAGAGGTTGCAGTGAGTCGAGATTGCGCCTGGGTGACAAGAGCGAAACTCTGTCTCCAAAAATAAAAATAAAAACTTTCTTTGAATCTAAAAATGGTATCATTTAGTGACACTACCTTTAAGGAGGTCTAAATCTTGTGATGGCGATAGAGGGAACATAAATTATTACAATCCTTAGTGGTAGGAACTGAGATAAGATCATTTGATAGAAAATTTTATTGCACCCTTTTTGATAGTTACCTTTAAGGTGCTACTACATGTAAGTGTAATATTATATCTGTTTGGGTCTCTGTGTGCATACATTTATATGTGTATATGTATGTATATGACAAGAATAAAAGCTCTTGGGCATTTTTGGGGATTAGTAGATTAAAATTTATTTACAATTAAGATGACCTGGGCTTAATCAAGAGTTAATCAAGAGCAGGTTTCTGAGTGCCAAGGTAGCACCTACTTTGTATTTTTGAGTACTCACCTTTGGAGAGTGTTATTAACAAGGCATGCTAGCTTTTGAAGTATTGTTATATGGAGATGCAGAGAGACAGATAATTTGATCTTGTGTTCACAAACTGAAGCAAATATGAAATCTAGTATATGATTTAGTAAACAAATATAATGGAGCTATGAGTGAATTTAATCTACTGATAATCCATAGAGTTTATTTCAATCTAGGATGTGATTCCTTGTTTGCACTACCTAAACCTTTCCCTCCCTCATTTTATGTTGTGGCAGAGTTATTCATAAGCTTGTCTTCTAATCTCTCCCAGGAAAGTGCCTTATAGCCTTTCTGCTGAGGTTGCTGTCTAGGTATCAAAGGAAGCCTTTTCTCAGTTAATAGCTGTCAATGTTACTTTATATATATCCTATAACTAGGAAGTATAATACTTCTTTGGAAGTAAATTTTGAGGTGCATTCATTTTCCTTCAATTTTAAAAAACTTAGCTATGTTTAATTGAAGGATTTTAAAGTGGATGTCTCATTATTATATCATCTTGACACAAATATTTTCACTTTCTGGTTCCTCTACTCTCTGTTCATTTAGGATTTTGTTTTATTCTTGGAATCATGTCTGATTTTTTTCCATTACACATAAAGACATTTCCATTGTTATAAAGTTTTCGGCATAATTTTAATTGATACATAACTCATTAGCTACTTTTATGTAAAACTTTAAAAGTATTTGCTATGTTTTCTTGTCTAGCTCACATTTGCATTTACCCATAATTCCAAAGTTTTACGCAAATAGTAACATCATTAGTTTCTTTACACATGATTTTCTGCTCTTATGTAATCCTTCATGAATATATATATTTGCTGGAATTTTTAAAATACAATGAAAATTACTGCATAATTCAGAAGTAACTGTAGGAAGGCCCTGAATTATTTATATTGGGTAACTGCTAATTCAGCCTTAAGGTTTACTCTTTCTAACATACCACATTGTTTGTCTTATTTAACCTGTGATTGCTGTTTTTTGCATTTCATATTTGTATATGGAAAATAAATGAGATTTACTTGAAATTTAATTCCAAAGATTTATATTAAAGACTATTCTCTTCTTAAATAATACATATCTGAACTTTAAGACTGCTGTGAAATCCACATCAGTGCAGTAATATTTCAGATACTTAGGTACTTCTTCTTGAATTCTTTTGTCTGTAATGGTTACTAGGAATATAGTTTTATAGCTAGTATAAAACACAGGATATAATAAAGTTTGTTGGGGGAGGAGGTTTAAGCAAATCAGATATGAAATTTTTGACTTTTGGCTTTTGTAACAACTTGAAATATAGCGAATAGTGTTTTACTTCAAAGCTAACACTCGTAGCCTTGAAAATATTGATCTCTATATATGTGTACATAATTTATGTAAGCACAGTTGTGCCTTATTTCTGACTTTTAGTTCCTCCTATGCTTATAAATTTGTCAATTCCATTATTATGCTATTCCTATTATTGCCTGAGTAATTAAGGATTATATTTCTAGACCAAAACTTTTTGTTATCAGGGTATTATAATGTGTTTAGAGAACTTTGAAAAGTAATTTTTGCACGAGGTAGATCAAATATTGTATCCTCTAGTTTAGCCAAAGGGTTTTCCTTTTCACATGTTCCGTATGTTGTATATAAAATAAAAAACTGCTTCTGTGCCTCTGAGTTATCCCTGACTATTTCCCCCAGGCTCTTCCCTTCAAGTCACCTTCACAGACTTCAGGTTGGCTCCAAGCCATGGAAGACCCTCCTTGTAGGTCTTGAGCCCTATTTGGGTGCGTGGGTGGTGCAGAGTGCAGAGGTTGTATGGATTCAGCCAAAATACTTCATTTCCAGTAGCTCCTGGAGAAAATGAGGAAAAAGAAGTGGTTTGAAGAGTACCATGTCAGGTCTCTAGAAATAGCTGCATTTGAAGCTAAGCCTTTTCTTTTTTCTTTTTTTTTTTTTTTTTTTTTTTTTTTTTTTTTTTTTTCCTTTTTTTGGAGTGATCAATTCATACTTATCTTCTTTGATCATTGTTTTTTCAGGAGCTCCCCAGTGTCCTCCTCCTTCATCAGCTGGCTAAACAAGAAGGTGCATGGACCATACTTCCATTGTTACCACAGTACGTTTGTTTCACTCACGTGTAGATGACTGACATTCCTACCTGAACACTTTTATGCCCCTAGTCGTTTTATTAAGAGGATATGGTTTTTCTCAGTCAGTAAGTGAAATAAATTTGAGTTTTACTTTTTATGATTATTACCTTAACCAGATTTCTTGATGATTGGTTCTTAATCATGAGTAGCCTTTTTTTTTTTTTTTTTTTTTTTTTTTAAGACGGAGTCTCGCTTCATCGCCAGGCTGGAGTACAGTGGCGTGATCTCGGCTTACTGCAAGCTCCGCCTCGTGGGTTCAAGCGATTCTCCTGCCTCAGCCTCCCGAGTAGCTGGGACTACAGGTGCCCGCCACCATGCCCAGTTAATTTTTGTATTTTTAGTAGAGACGACTTTTGCCATGTTGGCCAGGATGCCCTTGATCTCTTGACTTTGTGATCCGTCCGCCTTGGCCTCCCAAAGTGCTGGGATTACAGGCGTGAGGCACTGCACCCTGCCTTACATATGCTTTTTCTTAAAAGATAAAATGCTTCAAGTTGATATTTGAAAATTATCCCCTGAACTAGTGTTGTTATGGAGAGAATTAGCTTTAAGAACTCCAGCTGTTTTTTAAACCATTAGCATCTGGCTTTTCTATAAGCTGAAGAAAAATCTAGAGAAAAAAACTAGATATGCCATTCTGTGTACCCTTCATTCATTTCCTACTGATCCGTTTTAAACCTTATTAACTCATTTTACAGAAGTGATTACTGAAACTTGCTTCTTTTGGTCAGCTTTGCTGTAACATACAGCAGAAATTCATCTTGGATTTTCTTCTGTGAAGAAGAGACAAGAATACAGATTCCAAACCTCTTGGAAACCATCAGAAGATACGACCCCTCTAAGGTGAATATAACTTCAATGCGAGTTCTTATTTTGGGGGACAATGTTTCAAAGGAGATTTAATTTTGATTAAGAAGCTTTTGAATCTAATAAAAAACCACTTAGTTTAAAATTAGAATGAAACATTGTTGAATCTCTGGAATATATGTTAAATAATGCTCTTTGAAGTTTGTAGCTTATAGAGGGACAGAGCTTATGATGAGCCATTTTAAATGAAAAGAATCTGTTAACACATGTGTTAGCAATTTCAGAGAATTGAAACCTATCACTCGAAGTTCAGAAACTGCTTATCTTAGCAATAAACTTAAGTTGGCTATTTCTTCTTATTAGACAGTGACCATATATTATTTTAGATAGAAAATTGTTTTTGAGTGCCAACTGTATACTGAGTACTGTGGATGGCAGAGGCTAGAACAAAACAGACAGTGATTCTGACCATGTGGGTGGCACAGAATAGCAGGGAGAACAGACCATTAGAGAAGCAGTTATGGTTAGAAGCAAAACATCTCTAATAAGGAAGACTAGGGTGCTGTTAGAAGCATATAACAGGGGCATGGAATCTAACCTGGGAGGGTCAGGACAGGAAGTGACATTTAGTCTGAGTTCTGTGGATGGGTAGGAGTTAGCAAGAGAAAAAGAGGGTCTACCAGGCAGGGAACACTATTTGAGAAAGAATGGGGGTGGGAAGGGATGTATCTTGAACTGGAGGAACTCAGTGAAGTCCACCACAGTGAAGTCCACAAAACTTTTACGTTTTCAAATCTTATTTTTATTTTGTGCAGATTTAATAGAGCAACTGGATCTTGTTTGCCTGGAAATCCCTAGCCCTGAGCAGAGTGTTTAACACTTAGTAGGTGGTCAGTGAATATTTGTGAATGACTTTATAACCCTGTAATAATCAGTTTTGCTGCTGGGCTACGTTCTAAGGCTCGTTAGGTTTAGAGAGCTGCCTTGGAAATGTGTCAAGAGTAAATTGAGCTCATTCAGTTCTCTTTCAGAGAAAAGAAGCCCAGGTTACAACCTGATCACTTTTTGGAATTCTTTAAACTTGAGATAAGCAGAGATGGGCCCTTTCTTGTCCCAGTGGAAACCTGTCCCACCCGCCTTTGGATGCTCACTCCTGAGATGAATCAGATGTAATGAGCTCATGGGGGATAAAAGGCAAGCTTCTGGGTGCTGCTCGGTTTGTTGATGTAGATGTCAAACACTGGGCAACAGTGATCATTAGATTAATTTCTCCAATGCTGGAAAGTCTTTACTATAGTAGAAACCACTGCTTTTGATGATCTTTAAATGCTGGAAAGATCCATTACGATTTTTCTTCATGCTTTTGATTTCTGGGAAGCTTTAGATATAATTGGATGAGAAGGTCATTGGGTTAAAAAAATAATTCCTTCAAAGAGAAGAATTATGAACCTGTGTCATCCAGTCTTTTCAGATGATACTAACCAGCATCTGTGTACTTTCTGCCATGTTTTATGTAAACCATTTGTTAGGCTTTTATATTTCCTTTTGGCTTGGGAAAAACTCCCAAATCTTTTTTAGGATGTAGGAGTTTTCACCTCCTTCTAGTGTGCATTTCACCTGGAGATTATTTTTCCATTATCCATAGCTCTAATTCTGTACGGGAGATGGTGACTCACTTTGCTTTTTAATGAAAATTGGGATGATAAATTTAAAAGTTCAAAGCAAGTTCATGAAAACAAGTACAGAACAGAGGTAAAAGGAGATGTTTTCGTCCTCTTTTCAGAACTCTGCCATGTGAAAAAAGAAAAAAATCCAGAATGCTTTATTTCTTTTGAAACTAGCAGTAAGAAATGATAAAGATTATATAATGTTGAAGTTAGCTCAAACTAGTGTGATTTTTTTTCCCCCTACCATTTGAAAGGAAAAAAGTATAAAGCAAACCTGGCTTTGATATTTACACAAATAAGCTTTGAGTACATTAAAATAATTATATAATTTGTGAGGGTATAAGGTATTTTGTTTGATTCTGATTTATTTGCTTCATCTTTCAGTCATTATTACGAATGCAAATGTATACTGTCATAAAATATTTTAAATGTAAAACTTTAACTTTTATTAAAGTAATCTTTGTTAAATTGCCTTCCTCAGTGATTTCTCTAAATTTTGTATGTTGTTTGAAGTCTTCCCTTTGTAACCACAGTATGCTGTTAATATATGTGTATTTGGTGAGGTGTGTTGACTTTAAATTTATTTTATTTTATTTTATTTTTTGAGACAGAGTCTCGTCACTGTCACCCAGGCCGGAGTGCAGTGGTGCAATCTCGGCTCACTGCAACCTCCACCTCCCAGGTTCAATCACTTCTTGTGCCTCAGCCTCCCAAGTAGCTGGGATTACAGTCATGCACCAGCACACCTGAGTACTTTTTGTATTTTTAGTAAAGACGGGGTTTTGCCCTGTTGGCCAGTCTGGTCTTAAACTCCTGGTCTCAAGTGATCTGCCTGCCTCGGCCTCCCAAAGTGCTGGAATTACAGGCATGGAGCCACCACGCCTGGCCTAAATTTATTTTTAATAGAGATAATAGAGATAAATATTTAATAGAGATAATAGAGATAAAACACTTGTAAAAAGTAATTCAGAGGGACATCCACCATTGCTGAGGCTTGAGTACTCAAGCAGTTTTGCCCTCATAGTGTAAACAAAGCCACCAGGAAGTTCAAACTGGGTAGAGCCCACTGCAGCCCAGCACGGCCTCTGCAGCCAGACTGCCTCTCCAGATTCCCTCCTCTCTGGGCAGGGCATGTCTGAAAAAAAGGCAGCAGCCCCAGTCAGGGACTTAGAGATAAAACCTCCACCTCCCTGGGACAGAGCACCTGGGGGAAGGAGCGGTTGTGGGCGCAGCTTCAGCAGACTTAAGTATCCTTACCTGGCAGCTCTGAAGAGAGCAGCGGATCTCCCAGCACAGTGTTTGAGCTCTGATAAGGGACAGCCTCCCTCCTGAAGTGGGTCCCTAACCCCCGTGTAGCCTGACTGGGGGACACCTCCCAGTAGGGGCCGACAGACAACTCATACAGGAGAGCTCTGGCTGGCATCTGGCAGGTGCCCCTCTGGGATGAAGCTTCCACAGGAAGGAACAGGCAGCAATGTTTGTGGTTCTGCAGCCTCCACCGGTGATACCCAGGCAAACAGTCTGGAGCGGATCTCCAGCAAACTCCAGCAGATCTGCAGCAGGGGGACCAGACTGTTAGAAGGAAAACTAATAAACAGAAAGGAATAGTATCAGTATCAACAAAAAGGACGTCCACTCAGAGACCCCCTCCGAAGGTCACCGACTTCAAAGACCAAAGGTAGATAAATCCATGAAGATGGGGAGTAACCAGTGCAAAATGGCTGAAAATCCCAAAAACCAGAAGACCTCTTCTCCTTCAAAGGATCACAATTCCTCAAGGGAACAAAACTGGATGGAGAATGAGTTTGACAGATTGACAGAAGTAGGCTTCCGAAGGTGGGTAATAAACTCCTCCAAGCTAAAGGAGCATGTTCTAACCCAATGCAAGGAAGCTAAGAACCTTGAAAAAAGGTTAGATGAATTGCTAACTAGAATAACCAGTTTAGAGAAGAGCATAAATGACCTGATGGAGCTGAAATACATAGCACAAGGACTTAGTGAAGCATACACAAGTACCAATAGCCGAATCGATCAAGTGGAAGAAAGGATATCAGAGATTGAAGATCAACTCAATGAAATAAAGCAAGAAGACAAGATTAGAGAAAAAAGACTGAAAAGAAATGAATAAAGCCTCCAAGAAATATGAGACTATGTGAAAAGACCAAATCTGTGTTTGATTGTTGTACCTGAAAGTGATGGGGAGAACGGAACCAAGTTGGAAAACACTCTTCAGGATATTATCTGGGGCAATTCCCCAATCTAGCAAGGCAGGCCAACATTAAAATTCAGAAATACAGAGAATACCACAAAGATACTCCTCAAGAAGAGTGACCCCAAGACACAAAATCATCAGATTCACCAAAGTTAAAATGAAGGAAAAAATGTTAAGGGCAGCCAGAGGGAAAGTCGGGTTACCCACAAAGGGAAGCCCATCAGACTAACAGCGGATTTCTCGGCGGAAACCCTACAAGCCAGAAGAGAGTGGGGGCCAATATTCAACATTCTTAAAGAAAAGAATTTTCAACACAGAATTTTCATATCCAGCCAAACTAAGCTTCATAAGCGAAGGAGAAATACAAATCCTTTACTGACAAAAGAAATGCTGAGAGATTTTGTCAGCACCAGGCCTGCCTTACAAGAGCTCCTAAAGGAAGCAATAAGCATTGGAAAGGAACAACCGGTACCAGCCACTGCAAAAACATACCAAACTGTAAAGACCATCGACGCTGTGAAGAAACTGCATCAACTAAGGGGCAAAATAACCAGCTAGCATCAAAATGGCAGGATCAGATTTACAGATAACAATATTAACCTTAAATGTAAGTGGACTAAATGTCCCAATTAAAAGACACAGACTGGCAAATTGGATAAAGAGTCAAGACGCATTGGTGTGCTGTATTTGGGATACCCATCTCATGTGCAAAGACACACATAGGCTCAAAATAAAGGGATGGAGGAAGATTTACCAAGCAAATGGAAGACCAAAAAAACAGCAGGGGTTGCAATCCTAGTCTCTGATAAAACAGACTTTAAACCAACAATGATCAAAAGAGACAAGGGCATTACATAATGGTAAAGGGATCAACACAACAAGAAGAGCTAACTGTCCTAAATATATGCACCCAATACAGGAGCACCCAGATTCATAAAGAAAGTTCTTAGAGACCTACACAGAGACTTAGACTCCCACACAATAATACTGGGAGACTTTAACACCCCACTGTCAATATTAGATCAACAAGACAGAAAATTGACAAGGATATCCAGGACCTGAACTCAGCTCTGGACCAAGCGGACCTAAATAGACATCTACAGAACTCTCCACCCCAAATCAACAGAATATACATTCTTTGCAGCACCACATCACACTTATTCTAAAATTGACCACATAATTGGAAGTAAAACACTCCTCAGCAAATGCAAAAGAACGGAAATCATAATGAACAGTCTCTCAGACCACAGAGCAATCAAATTAGAACTCAGGACTAAAGAAACTCACTCAAAACCACACAACTACATGGAAACTGAGCAACCTGCTCCTGAATGACTACTGGGTAAATAACGAAATGAAAGCAGAAATAAAGATGTTCTTTGAAACCAATGAGAACAAACACACAATGTATCAGAGTCTCTGGGACACATTTAAAGAAGTGTGTAGAGGGAAATATATAGCACTAAATGCCCACAAGAGAAAGCAGGAAAGATCTAAAATCGACACTCTAACATCTCAATGAAAAGAACTAGAGAAGCAAGAGCAAACAAATTCAAAAGCTAACAGAAGACAAGAAGTAACTAAGATCAGAGCAGAACTGAAGGAGATAGAGACATATAAAAACACTTCAAAAAAAAAAATCAGTGAATCCAGGAGCTAGTTTTTTGAAAAGATTAACAAAATAGACTATTAGCCAGACTAATAAAGAAGAAAAGAGAGAAGAATCAAATAGATGCAATAAAAAATGATAAAGGGGATATCACCACCAATCCCACAGAAATACAAACTACTATCAGAGAATACTATAAACAACTCTATGCAAATAAACTAGAAAATCTAAAAAAAACAAAAAAACAAAAAAAAGGATAAGTTTCTGGACACATACAGCCTCCCACAACAATACAAGAAGAGGTCGAATCCCTGAATAGACCAATAACAAGTTCTGTAATTGAGGCAGTAATTAATAGCCTACCAAACAAAAAAAGTCCAGGACCGGACAGATTCACAGCCAAATTCTACCAGTTACAAAGAGGAGCTGGTACCATTCCTTCTGAAATTATTCCAAACAATAGAAAACGGGGGAATCCTCTGTAACTCGTTTTATGAGGCCAGCATCATCCTGATACCGAAACCTGGTAGAGATACAACAACAAAAAAATTTCAGGCCAATATCCGTGATGAACATCAATGGGAAGATCCTCAATGCTGGCAAACCGAATCCAGCAGTACATCTTAAAGCTTACCTACCACGATCAAGTCGGCTTCATCCCTGGGATGCAAGGCTGGTTCAACAAATGCAAATCAATAAATGTAATCCATCACATACACAGAACCACATGATTATCTCAGTAGATGCAGAAAAGACCTTTGACAAAATTCAACAGCCCTTCATGCTAAAAACTCTCAATAAACTAGGCATTGATGAAACATATCTCAGAATAATAAGAGCTGTTTATGACAAACCCACAGCCAATATCATACTGAATGGGCAAAAACTGGAAGCATTCCCTTTGAAAACTGCCCAAGACAAGGATGCCCTTCCTCACCACTCTTATTTAACATGGTATTGGAAGTTCTGGTGAGAGCGATCAGGCAAGAGAAAGAAAGAAAGGGTAGTCAATTAGGAAAAGAGGAAGTCAAATTGTATCTGTTTGCAGATGACATGATTGTATATTTAGAAAATCCCATCGTGGCCAGGCGCGGGGGCTCACACCTGTAATCCCAGCACTTTGGAAGGCCAAGGCAGGTGGATCACAAGGTCAGGAGTTTGAGACCAGCCTGACCAACACAGTGAAACCCCATCTCTACTAAAAATACAAAAAATAGCTGGCCATGGTGGTGGGTGCCTGTAATCCCAGCTACTTGGGAGGCTGAGGCAGGAGAATCACTTGAAGCCGGGAGGGAGGTTGCAGTGAGCTGAGATCGCGCCACTGCACTCCCGCACTGGTGACAGTGCAAAAACGCCATCTCAAAAAGAAAACCCCATTGTCTCAAAATCTCCTTAAGCTGATAAGCAACTTAAGCAAAGTCTCAGGATACAAAATCGATGTGCAAAAATCACAAGCATTCCTATATACCAATAACAGAGAGCCAAATCATGAATGAACTCCCATTCACAATTGCTACAAAGAAAAGAAAATACACAGGAATACAACTTACAAGGGATGTGAAGGGCCTCTTCAAGGAGAACTACAAACCACTGCTTCAGGAAATAAGAGAGGACACAAACAAATAGAAAAACATTCCATGCTCATGGATAGGAAGAATCAGTATTGTAAATATGACCATACTGACCAAAGTAATTTATAGATTCCATGCTATCCTCATCAAGCTACCATTGAATTGGAAAAAACTACTTTACAGAATTGGAAAAAAGTACTTNCAATGAGAACAAACACACAATGTATCAGAGTCTCTGGGACACATTTAAAGAAGTGTGTAGAGGGAAATATATAGCACTAAATGCCCACAAGAGAAAGCAGGAAAGATCTAAAATCGACACTCTAACATCTCAATGAAAAGAACTAGAGAAGCAAGAGCAAACAAATTCAAAAGCTAACAGAAGACAAGAAGTAACTAAGATCAGAGCAGAACTGAAGGAGATAGAGACATATAAAACACTTCAAAAAAAAAAATCAGTGAATCCAGGAGCTAGTTTTTTGAAAAGATTAACAAAATAGACTATTAGCCAGACTAATAAAGAAGAAAAGAGAGAAGAATCAAATAGATGCAATAAAAAATGATAAAGGGGATATCACCACCAATCCCACAGAAATACAAACTACTATCAGAGAATACTATAAACAACTCTATGCAAATAAACTAGAAAATCTAAAAAAAACAAAAAAACAAAAAAAAGGATAAGTTTCTGGACACATACAGCCTCCCACAACAATACAAGAAGAGGTCGAATCCCTGAATAGACCAATAACAAGTTCTGTAATTGAGGCAGTAATTAATAGCCTACCAAACAAAAAAAGTCCAGGACCGGACAGATTCACAGCCAAATTCTACCAGTTACAAAGAGGAGCTGGTACCATTCCTTCTGAAATTATTCCAAACAATAGAAAACGGGGAATCCTCTGTAACTCGTTTTATGAGGCCAGCATCATCCTGATACCGAAACCTGGTAGAGATACAACAACAAAAAAATTTCAGGCCAATATCCGTGATGAACATCAATGGGAAGATCCTCAATGCTGGCAAACCGAATCCAGCAGTACATCTTAAAGCTTACCTACCACGATCAAGTCGGCTTCATCCCTGGGATGCAAGGCTGGTTCAACAAATGCAAATCAATAAATGTAATCCATCACATACACAGAACCACATGATTATCTCAGTAGATGCAGAAAAGACCTTTGACAAAATTCAACAGCCCTTCATGCTAAAACTCTCAATAAACTAGGCATTGATGAAACATATCTCAGAATAATAAGAGCTGTTTATGACAAACCCACAGCCAATATCATACTGAATGGGCAAAACTGGAAGCATTCCCTTTGAAAACTGCCCAAGACAAGGATGCCCTTCCTCACCACTCTTATTTAACATGGTATTGGAAGTTCTGGTGAGAGCGATCAGGCAAGAGAAAGAAAGAAAGGGTAGTCAATTAGGAAAAGAGGAAGTCAAATTGTATCTGTTTGCAGATGACATGATTGTATATTTAGAAAATCCCATCGTGGCCAGGCGCGGGGCTCACACCTGTAATCCCAGCACTTTGGAAGGCCAAGGCAGGTGGATCACAAGGTCAGGAGTTTGAGACCAGCCTGACCAACACAGTGAAACCCCATCTCTACTAAAATACAAAAAATAGCTGGCCATGGTGGTGGGTGCCTGTAATCCCAGCTACTTGGGAGGCTGAGGCAGGAGAATCACTTGAAGCCGGGAGGGAGGTTGCAGTGAGCTGAGATCGCGCCACTGCACTCCCGCACTGGTGACAGTGCAAAACGCCATCTCAAAAGAAAACCCCATTGTCTCAAAATCTCCTTAAGCTGATAAGCAACTTAAGCAAAGTCTCAGGATACAAAATCGATGTGCAAAATCACAAGCATTCCTATATACCAATAACAGAGAGCCAAATCATGAATGAACTCCCATTCACAATTGCTACAAAGAAAAGAAAATACACAGGAATACAACTTACAAGGGATGTGAAGGGCCTCTTCAAGGAGAACTACAAACCACTGCTTCAGGAAATAAGAGAGGACACAAACAAATAGAAAACATTCCATGCTCATGGATAGGAAGAATCAGTATTGTAAATATGACCATACTGACCAAAGTAATTTATAGATTCCATGCTATCCTCATCAAGCTACCATTGAATTGGAAAAAACTACTTTACAGAATTGGAAAAAAGTACTTTAAATTTCATACGGAACAAAAAGAGAGCCCACATAGCCAAGACAATCCTGGGCCAAAAGAACAAAGCTGGAGGCATCACGCTACCTTACTTCAAATGATACTACAAGGCTACAGTAACAAAACAGCGTGGTACTGGTACCAAAACAGATATATAGGCTAATGGAACAGAACAGAGGCCTCAGAAATAACACCACACATCTACAACCATCCGATCTTTGACAAACCTGACAAAAACAAGCAATGGGGAAAGGATTCCCTATTTAATAAATCATGGTGTTTTGGAAACTGGCTAGGCATATGCAGAAAGCTAAAACTAGATCCATTTCTTACAACTTATAAAAGAATTAAGATGGATTAAAGACATAAACATGAGACCTAAAACCATAAAAACCCTAGAAGAAAACCTAGGCAATACCATTCAGGTCATAGGCATGGGCAAAGACTTCATGACTAAAATACCAAAAACAATGGCAACAAAAGCCAAAATTGACAAATAGCATCTGATTAAAGAGCTTCTGCACAGCAAAGGAAACTGTCATCAGAGTGAACAGGCAACCTACAGAATGGAAGAAAATGTTTGTAATCTATCCACCTGACAAAGGGCTAATATCCAGAATCTACAAAGAACTTAAACAAATTTACAAGAAAAACGCCATCAAAAGTGGGTAATCTATCCACCTGACAAAGGGCTAATATCCAGAATCTACAAAGAACTTAAACAAATTTACAAGAAAAACGCCATCAAAAAGTGGGCAAAGTATATGAACAGACACTTCTCAAAAGAAGACATTTATGCAGCCAACAAACATGAAAAAAAGCTCTTCATCACTGGTTATTAGAGAAATGCAAATCAAAATTACAGTGAGGTACCATGTCACGCCAGTTAGAATGGCAATCATTAAAAAGTCAGGAAACAACAGATGCTGGAGAGGATGTGGAGAAGTAGGAACGCTTTTACACTGTTGATGGGAGTGTAAATTAGTTCAACCATTGTGAAAGACAGTGTGGCAATTCCTCGAGGACCTAGAACCAGAAATGCCATTTGACCCAGCAATCCCATGAGTGTATATACCCAAAGGATTATAAATCATTCTACTATAAAGATACATGCACACGTATGTTTATTGCAACACTGTTCACAATAGCAAAGACTTGGAACCAACCCAAATGCTCATCAATGATAGACTGGATAAAGAAAATGTAGCACATACACACCATGGAATACTATGCAGCCATCAAAAAGGATGAGTTCATGTCCTTTGCAGTGCCATGGATGAAGCTGGAACATCATTCTCAGCAAACTAACACAAGAACAGAAAACTAAACACTGCATGTTCTCACTCATAAGTGGGAGTTAATCAATATTGAGAACACATGGGTACGGGAGGGGAACATCACACACTGGGGCCTTATGGGCGGTGGGTGGCTTGGGGAGGGATAGCATTTGGAGAAATACCTAGTGTAGATGACGGGTTGATGGGTGCAGCAAACCACCATGGCACATGTATACCTATGTAACAAAACTACATTCTGTACATGTACCCCAGAACTTAAAGTATAATTAAAAAAAAAAAGATAAAACCAGTAATTCTAAGATGCTAGTGGAACACTGAGTTATTCTTTTAAGGTTTTCTTGATTATAATTGTCCTTTTAATGAAATCTTTAAGAAAGTCATTAAGAAAGATTAGGGGAGTGGCTCTATGTATAGATTCTATAATAATCTTTTAAAGGTAGTTTATAGTATAACCCACACAAAATATTGAAAACAATCATATACTATATAATAGCTGAACACTGCAATTAGGAGATAAAACATAGCAACATGTTTTCCATAAGATGTTTGAAACCAAAGGTTTTAATTGTGAAAGGTTTTAATAGTGAAAGATTTGTAAGACAGTTTTCAAAATATACTGAGATGTTTATTTTCTTTATACAAGCCATATTGGCATGGTATGTAAAATACAGTGATTTTCATATTGGTTCAGATTTAGTCACTTGATAAAGAGCTTTATTGTAGATTTTTTTTAAAGGTGCTGAATTTTTAATCTCAAGCTGAGGTGGTTTGTCTTGGTTGTTACAGGGTATTCTTCTTACCCAGTAGTGATTTACTATACCCATAGGCAAAGTATCAAGAAGAAAGTCATCATATGGATCTGTGAATCTAAATGCAGTTTTAATGTTAGATTTAAAAATTAGCAGCTGCCACATATGTGCAGTTATGATCTGTTGCTAAATTGAGGAAAACTAGGACTCTGGGAGGTATTTGCAATACAACCACAAGCAGAATAAGGCTCTTAAGAAATACCTAAGAGTACTCATGCATGGTGTCTTCTTGATTTTATATACTGATAAGTAATAAGAGAGTGAGGTGGTCTTGGTTGGGTAAGAGAGAAAATATACACAACTTTTAGAACTTAGGGTACTTGATTCATATTGTATGCTCTAGTTTCTTCAATAGAGCAGAGTTGCTTTTTAAATCTCTCCTAGACTTGCTATGTTCATTTGACAAAAAGTTACTGCACATCTGTTACATGTTAGGTGAACTGGAGATACAGCAGTGAACAAAATGGACAACATCCCTGCCCACAAGGAGGTGTGTTCTTGTTTCAGGGCAGATAAGCAATAGAGAAAAATGCAAATAAATATATAATGTGTCAGATGGTAACAAGTGCCATGGAGAAGAATAAAGCAGAATAAGGGAGTAAGGGATGTATTGGGAATGGGCTTACCTATCTCTATAGGGTGTTCAAGGAATACCTCACTCATCAGGTCATATTTGAACAGAGTGAAGTAATTGAGGGAGTCAGCTATGTACTTTCTTATGTCAAGCTGCCTGCTTCATACCTCTGCTTATCTAATAGGAACCAAAAACTCGACATATTCAAAGCTGAACTCTCAAGGCCAACCTCTTCCATCTTCAGTCTTCCTCATCCAGAAGTGCATCACTGTCACTGTCTATCCAGTTGCTCATATTAAAAACCTAAGACTTGAGATTGGTTCATCTTTTTTTCTTCAACTTCATGTTGGCATGACCAGCTGGTTCTATTCCAAAATATATCTCCTGTCCATATTTAATACTACTACGCTGTTTCAGGCTATCGTCATATCTTGCCTTGACCATTATTAGAGCCTCCTGTTTCAGTGGTTTCCCATTCCACCTAAGATATTTTTGCTGGGTATAGCATTCTGGGTTGGGAGCAATTTTCTTCCATTACTGTACATATGCTCTACCATTGTCTTTCCCCTCTTATCATTCCTGTTGAAAACTCAGCTGTATATCTTGTTCTGTTTATTTGAAAAAAAAAAATGTATACCCTCTCCCCTCCATGACTTCCCCTGCCACCAGCTGCTTTTAGGATATTCTCTATTTTTAGTTTTCAACAGTGTTACTGTTATGTGTGTATGTGTGATTTTCTTTGTATTTGTTCTCACTGGAGTTTACAGAGCTTCTTGAGTGTACAACTTGATGATTTTAGTTAGTTTTGGAAAATTCTAAGCCTGTATTCTTTAAATATTCCTTCAGTTCCACTCTATCTCTCCTTAGTTTCTAATGTCATGCATTTTAGCCCTTTTCCTTGTGTCTCATATTGCTGTAGCTCTTTTCTTCCCTTTTTTTTTCTTGTATCAGTCTGGATATTTTTTACTGGACTTGTTTTCCAGACTGTTAATCTTCTCTGCTATTGTGTTTAATATTTTTTTGAGTTACTAACTTCAGTTCTTGCGTTAAGTTTTAGATTTTTCATTTGGCTCTTGTTTATAAATTCTAGTTCTTTGGTGCAATTTTAAAATCTTTTATCCTTAAAGGACACATTAACCATATCTTTTAAAAGTCTTATTTGATAACTGCAACATCTGTTTTATCTGTGCATCTCTTTCTGTTTTTCACTTTTCTTGTTTCTGGTCTGGTCTTGTTTCTTGCTCTGCTGGGTAACTTTTAACTAAATCTCAGATGTTTTATGTGAAAAATTAAGAAGGTTATGGATGATAGGACTTCCTGTAGAAGGATTTAATCTTCTGGGTTGTGGATGTTGTTTGGGTAGGTCTATTTACAGACTGCCCATACTCCAGAGCCCTTTTGCCCTGGCAATCTGAACTCCAGCCTTGGTTTCCCAGCACTAGAGTACTGCTAAAGGCTTGGCTCAGCTTTTTAGCCTCTCCACTGCTGCTTTCTGCTTGGTTCATTTTTTTTCCTTGGTTTTTGTGCAGCTTAGGTCATTGACGGAAACTTGCATGCAGCATCTTGGGACCCCCTTACATCTCTTCTCTTTCAAGGTCTCCAGCTCCAGACTCTACCTTTTAGTCCAGCGAGGCTGCAAAAGCCCCCAGCTGCTGCTTTTGGCTGTGTGCTATTTGCAGCTCCAGGAATCAGCAAATTCCTTGAGGAAAGGAGGAGGCCAATATGGGGCTCCCATGGATGGCCTTTCTAATTCTGGGATCTTAGTCCTTTATGTCCTGTCTGCCTTTGTTGTTTTCTAATGGCTTCAATCATTTGCTTTATGTAATTTCTCCAGCTTTTATACTTGTTAGAGTAGATGTGATCCAGATTATTCTATTGTGGTCAGAAGTGGAAGTCTTTCATTACACTTCAATAAAGTCTGTACTCCTTTCCTCTGGCACATAAAACTCACCCTGGTCAGCCTTTTGCCTGTCTCTTTTGTACCTTACTCCCACATCCAGTAGCTCCAGCCACATAGGATTTCTTTCTTCATTGACTGTATCAAACTTTTTCCCACCTCAGGGATTTTGCATGAAGTCCTTTGACGGCTCTTCCTCAGATTTTTGCATAGAGCTGGCTCTCTGATATTATTTCATCTCAGTTCGCTACTGAGGATGAACAAAATGCTAGTCATCATTATATGACTAACAGATTTTTGCATAGATCCAGCTCCTTGATATTGCATCTCAGTTTGTTACATCCTAAGAGATTTCCCTCTTTTCAGGGCAGCTCCTAGTCACCCTGATTTGTTTTCATCATAGCACATTTCAATCACTACCTGGTTATTTTACTTACTTTCTTAATTTCCATTTCTCCACTGTAGGGTAAGTTATGTTTCTGCCTGGTGTGTGGTAGATTCTCAATAAAAATCTTTTGCATGAATGAGTAAATAAATAGATAATCACTGATTCTGAAAGGAATTTTCAAATTATTCTTTCAAAACCTCAGTAGGGCATAAGGGCATACTATTTGCTTTGCCCTAATAGTCTTTTTATGTGGAATATTCTATAAAATACCACTTTTATACATTTATGGTATAATGATGACTAATACCTTGTTCATCTTGATGATCAGATCTTGAACTACTTTTTGTATACAAAGCTTATGTTATATTCATTATCATACTAGTGTTAATTATATTTTTGTTCACATTCTCTAGAAATATTTAATCTGTGCTAATAACTCTTTATCACCAAAAATATTTAATTATCTAAAACCAATAGTACAACTTTCTATTGGTCTTACATGAAATGGTTGTTTTAAAGTGACATGTTATATCTTTATTTAACAGGAATGGTTTTGGGAAAAGCATTACATGATGAAGAATCCACAATAATTCACCATTATGCCTTTTCTGAGAATCCTACAGTTTTTAAGTATCCAGACTTTGCTGCAGGCTGGGCCTTAAGTATTCCACTTGTAAACAAGTAAGAATTTATTGGACTTTTTTCAGGGAGGTGGGAAGGGTGTACATCAACTTGAATTTCATTGAGTACAGTAACTGATGGATCTCAGGATCTGAAATGAGTTTTTCAGCCAGAGGCAGTGTGTGGTCAGACCTGGAAAAGGAGCCACATGCCTGAGGGTTTCTGCTTCAGCACTGTCATTTACTAGACCCTTCAGACAAATCATTCAGCCTCTCTGTATATTCTTCTTACTCATCCACAAAATAATAAGCGGTGAGACTAAGGGAGAAGACGGAAGTGCTCTGAGAACCATGCACATGGAAGCATCATTACTATTGTTAAGAGATCTACTTAGCTATAGGTGTAACTTCTATCATCAGTAAGAAAATGAAGCAGTAACATGCTGGGGTTGAGAGTTGATGATTCATTAGGTGCATGGGTGTGCATACTTAAACACAGGCCAGGCAGGAGGACAGCTAGCTAGTGGAAGGTACTATAGGTAATCATAGCTAGCTATTTGTGTGTATAATCACAATGGTGCTCTGCTAGATGTGGAAAGTGAAGGTGGTTACATTGTAATTCAGGAGAAATACGGTTGTTGACAAGCCCTTCAGATTAATTATTAAATGTTTTTGTTCTTTAGGGAATGGAGAGTTGATAAAGCACTTGTGGCTTTTTTAACTTCAGAGATGAAAGAGTTTCTGTCATTAAGTGTCCTGTCTCTAGGATTTGGGGTCTTCAAAATCTTATTAGCCCATTGTAGATATACAGGGTAGTACATACCTTGTCATTCATGGCTGAACAAAACTTCTTGACTACTCCCTTCACATTTGAAAGTTCTCTACAGTGTGATACCCTCCTTTCCAGTGTAGAATCCAAACAACAAAACAAAACCCCTGTGTTTCCTACCCTTCCTTGCCACTAGGAAGCAGCCATATGTTGTAGGTTCCATCAGGTAGATATGTTATGTACAATTATTTTTGGGAACTGAATTGTGTGGGGAAGGAGACAAAGCATGGGGGACCGTTTGAATTGAGACTCGTAGCAGAGGAAGAGTCAGTTGCGGTTGACGGCAACGTCCTGATGACGGCAGAGTCTGAAGCTCCTACGCTGCTTATTTCTGTGGTACAAATCTGGGGGTTCTTGGAATCTTAGCTTACAGCCTATTTAATCAGACTTTCCGGTAATTCCATGAGCCATCTATATGCTTTAATAAATTTACATTATGCTTTAACTAGCCAGAGTGGATTATTTTTGTTTGTTTGTTTCCAGTTAAGATCCTTGCCGGGCGCGGTGGCTCACGTCTGTAATCCCAGCACTCTGGGAGGCCAAGGCGGGCGGATCACGGGGTCAGGAGATCAAGACCATCCTAGCGAACATGGCGAAACCCCGTCTCTACTAAAAATACAAAAAACTAACTGGGTGTGGTGGCGGGCGCCTGTAGACCCAGCTACTCGGGAGGCTGAGGCAGGAGAATGGCGTGAACCCGGGAGGCGGAGCTTGCAGTGAGCCGAGATCCGGCCACTGCACTCCAGCCTGGGCGACAGAGCGAGACTCCGTCTCAAAAAAAAAAAAAAAAAAGGATCCTTGACTTGCACACTCCGTCCTGGGACTGCCAGGCAAGGATGCCTTTCTCCCAGCCCCTACCAATCATGCCTAAGAGCATCTGCACAGTTTCCCTCCCTTCATTCTTAGAAGGGTCAAGGAGGAAGGGGAGTGAAGACAAGAAGAAGTAGTGGTCGTTCCTTTCTCACCGTCTGCTGGTCTGCCTAGTTCTGTGCTCTGCAGGGGAGAGGGGAATATGTGCTGCCCTTCAGCAGCCTCGGGTCGTGTTTCTTCTCAAATTAAGTACACTTTGGTTTGCTACAGCTTGAGCACCGGGAGTTCCCAGGACACTCTTTTCCTGCAATGTCCAGCAGCCTTATGTTTGGGGCCAGTTTAGCCACCTTTGTTGAGTCTGGACTCTTAATGAATAGAAGCTGTGATCTGCACTTTGTAGGCTGAGCCACTGTTCCTTCTCCCTTCCTCAAGTATTCTTGTCATCTTCGGCCACAGGAGGCTTCCTCTAGCCTTCCTCATTTGGTCTCTGCTTAGTTTTATAGTATGGAAAGATTTGGTCTGACCTCTCCTTGGGAGAAGTCCCACATGGTTGTGATTTTTTCTGACTTGGGACTTACAACGTCTGTGTAAGCCTGTTTCTCTCCCATTTCCTATATACTACGAAGTCCCTTGAGAGAGGAACAAACACAGCTATTGCCTGCCCTGTGAAGTGCTGTAACTGCAGCAGGTGCTTCTTCCTTCAGGGCTAAAGAGGAAACCAGTGGACCCAGGAAGAGCTATATGGCAAGCAGAGGGTGTAATCATTTCCTTGAAGCCAGTATAGCTCTTTTCTTCATCACTGCCTTCTGATCCAGGAGGCCTCTTATCCTGAAGGCAAATCCTTATAGTCTAGAGTTTTACCTTCCTTCTTCCCATCACAATTTCCTATCTTCCTTTAGCAAGACTTTATTGGAGACCTCTTGATGCTGAATTCAATTCAGTTTTTGTTGAATTAGGTGTTAGAAGTAACTATTTATTCTTGCTTCCTTTGACTTACTGTCTTAACCAGGTGCAGGTTGATGGAAGTGATCCTGTTTGAACACATTTTTGACTCCTGGCATCCCTATATAGGGCAGTTCAGCCTAACTCTTATTGGCTGACATGCTGGTGTTAAGTTTAACCTGTTCTAGGAAACTTCTGCCCTCTGCTTCACTGCCCATCAGGTGTAGCATCACCCAGAGGACTGGCAGGCTTTGTTGGCTCTGGCTAGCGCTCACCTCATTACTGTCTCGTGCTCACCATATGACTAGCTTCCAGGGGTTTGTGAACCAGGGTTGCAGGTTGTGCACTAGCCAAGATGTTAGCCTTGTTAAAGGGTGACTTTATGTTCTGGATTATCTGGCATTTTGCAAGGTAGTCCCACAGGAGACCACAGGTCCATGATTCCCTTCCCTGTTGTGTTTGTGAGATCATTGAACATATCTGTTGACAAGGGAAGGTGGCCAGTGCCCAACTTCCATAGGGTTTTCACATCTCCCTTTCTAGTCAAGTTTAACCGTATTTAGGAGAGAGAACTGAGGGCCTCGTCACTGCAGCAGGGTGTGTAGGCATCTTCGTCTGTTTGGGCTGCTATAAGCAAATGCCGTAAACCAGGGAGCTTATAAACAACAGCAGTTTATTTCTTATAGTTCTGGAGGCTAGAAGTCCAAGATCAAGGCGCTGGCAGATTCAGTGTCTGGTGAGTGCCAGCTTTCTGGTTCCTTTCCTTCTTCCTGTGTCCCCTCATCTGGGAGAAGGGTTGAGGGGTCTTTTTTTATAAGGGTGCAGTCCCATTCACGAGAGTTCCCTTCCCGTGGCCTCATCACCTTCCAAAGGCCCTGCCTCCTAATAACATCACCTTGAGGGGTGGGACTTCAGCCTATGAATTTGAGAGGGGACACAAACATTCAGACCATAGTAATAGGAACTATGACTAAGGGAGTTAAAGCCAAGAGGTTAATCTTTTCCACAAAGCTCAGGAAATTACCAGCACTTCCCCCGTGACTCCAGTATGATAGCGGAGTGAGGCACCAGATAGTCTTCTGCATGCTGAACAGTGACCAACAAACCGTAGAATGTGTATAGTTCATTGATATCCATGGTCTTCTCCCTACCTCCTCTCCCTTTCCCCTGCCAGGAAAGACAAAGCAAAATAAATATGCAGACTCTACCATAGTGCCATATTTAAAATTCTAGTTATCTTAGATCATATTTCCTTTCCCCCTGATCCCAACAAGTAATCCAAGCAAATAAAATTATATAACCCACCTGGTATAACAACTATCTTGTGGTCAAGATATATTTTTAAATGGCTTTTCTAATGGGGATTCTTATTTCTTCAAGAAATTGGTATTATACTCAGGACTAAAGGAAGGATAAAGTATCCATTAGCCCCATCAGCTACAACATTGGATCTTCCTAAGTTGTTTTTTTCCCAATTTTTCCCTAATGTACTGACTTCATTTCTTCCTATTATTGGCAGCTATATCAATTAGCATGCTTTTGGATGCAAGTAATAGGAAGCAATTCAAACTGGATTAAGGAAATACTTTGGCTGTAATTGGGGTGAGTGAGGTCTGTGGTTGGTTGATCTGGCAGTTTATCGATATCATTGAGGACCCACGCTTTCTCTGTCCCTGTAGCCTATAGTATACAGAATGCATTTATCCTAAATCTGGTTCCTCTTGTGGTTTCAAGACAATAAGGGCTACATATTTCCTGTTTGTATCCAGTAGTAGACAGGCTGTTCCCGACCATGAATGGTAAGTGCTTAATCCTCAGTCTGATTGGGCCAACTGCGTGTGTGTTCTAATCTCCGGACTGTTAACAGTTGCCTGGGAATTTCATTGATTATTAGAATTATTGGAATTTTCAGTTCTAATCCCCAGAGTATTAACAGTTGCCAGGGAATTTCAGTGATTATTCTGGCTGGCCCAGAGTCATCAGTCTCTGACTCTGGAGCCTGTATAATTGTTGGGCTTAATATTAGTCAAAACTGGAATTTGTTTAGGAAGAATGAAGGGGAAACTATTTATATGGACAGCCAACAGGGCCAGTCCAGGAATGTTGATTCCCTTCGTGTCCTTTCCTTGACTTTATGGCCCACATTGTAGGTAACGTAACAACTTACAGTTACTTAAGTATTTCTTCTGCCCTAGTCTCCAGCACAACTGGTTACCTAAAGATATTTCATGAGACACACTTTCTTAGACTGTTTCCCACCAAAATTTTGTTTGGCCTAACAATTCCACATCAGTGAGTTTTGAGTTCACACTGCCTAATATTTCCTGGCAATCTATCCGTTTGATCAATTAAAACAAATTGATTTTGAAGGCATGTGGCATGAGTCCAAATCCCAAAGTTACCTTGATACAGTTTATTTATGAATAAATACTTTCCTTTTTGGAGAAATTTTCATTAACTTCCAATAAGATGATTTCTTCAAATATATGCCGTTACAGGACACTGTTTCTGGTTTTCGCCATTGTTTTTCCACCAGCAAACCTTATCGAGATTTCCTTCAGCAGGTTGCTCTGTTGACCGATTGACAAGTGGGATTGAAAAAGCCAGCTAGGTATTGAGTTGAAAGGGCCCTCGGTCATTTGCACGTCTGTAGCCTAGGTGGTTGTGTCGTTAGAACTGTGCTATTGGGGGCATGACTTAACTTATTTATTTATATATTTTTTGAGACAGAGTCTTGCTCTGTCATCCAGGCTGGAGTGCAGTGGCACAATCTCGGCTCACTGCAAGCTCCACCTCCTGGGTTCACGCCGTTCTCCTGCCTCAGCCTCCCAAGTAGCTGGGACTGCAGGCTCCCGCCACCATGTCCGGCTAATTTTTTGTATTTTTAGTAGAGATGGGGTTTCACCGTGTTAGCCAGGATGGTCTCGATCTCCTGACCTGATCACTTGCCTTGACCTCCCAAAGTGCTGAGATTACAGGCATGAGCCACCACACCCGGCCCAATAACTTCTAAAAATTAGGAAAGCTAAAACTTCATATATGCCAGGAACTGAATATTTAATGAGGAAACATTTCATCTAAGTAACTGGAATTTCTGGCTTTCATTGGTTTTTTGGTATTGTTGGTTACTGAAACTAGCGTTGGAAAAACCCTGCTTCATATCTTGCTTCATAGAAAAATGAAATCCAGTTAGCACTGTTAGGTATTGCCTTTTAAGTTAGTTGGTCAACCTGCACACTCTTAGAACTTGAACTTGTTTGCAAGGTGATTGGGTGACTGACATAGGCCTGAGGTGGCACTTGAGGCTAACTCTTCCACCAGAAGTCTGTGGTATTTACATAAATATGACTTGGTTATGGTACACTCTGTGGACTGCAAGAGATTGCCACTGAAAGATAGCCATGTACATTTTCATATGTCCTCTTATCAGTCCTTTTCTGTCTCGGCAATTCTTTTTTTTTTTTTTTTTTTTGTAATGGAGTCTTGTTCTATTGCCCAGGCTAGAGTGCAGTGGCACAATCTTGGCTCACTGCAACCTCGGCTTCCCGGGTTCAAGCAATTCTCCTGCCTCAGCCTCCCAAGTAGCTGGGATTACAGGTGTGCAATACCATGCTCGACTAATTTTTGTATTTTTAGTAGAGATAGGGTTTCACCATGTCTTCCAGGAAGGTCTTGAACTCCTGACCTCAGGTGATCTACCCGCCTCAGCCTCCCAAAGTGCCAGGATTACAGGCATGAGCCACCACACCTGGCCCTGTCTCAGAAATTCTATCAGTGTTTTTCACTTTTCCCCTTCTGAGGTTTACCTCAAAGAAAAAGAATTTTCAAGGATTGAATGAGAAACTTGAAAAGCCAAAAAGATGGAGGGCATGTTTAAGGTAACAGTACTAAGGTGTTTATTGACGATTATGAAGGGGAAGGGGCCTATGAAACATGGCCACCTCACTGTGGAGGTCACATGCCTCTTGTATTCTGATCACAACTTGGTGTTCCTCGCCTGTGGCAATAAGCCTGGGTATGACTTTTCTGTCTTTGGAGCCTGAATGAAATGAATACTTACTCTTTGTGGTCTGATTAGATTTTGAAGGCATGTGGCATGAGTCCAAATCCCAAAGTTACCTTGATACAGTTTATTTATGAAAACATGCCCCAACTGAGCACAATTCAGATTGGACAAGATCTCACTTGCCAGGGCAGACATTTTTTCTCTAAGTATATATTTGGAGTGTATCTGAGGATGTAGACTCAGTCCACCCCACTTACACTCACAGATCTGTGGGTGAGTATTGAGCAGGAATGTGACAGATATTATATGGGGCTTCTTTTGGTGCTACCTGCTACTAAGCTATGTTAGTATCAGCTGTGAGACAAATGCTTTGTAATGAAGCACATTTATCCTGTGTCTGCTTTCTGTCTTCTTCTAATCAGAGAATCAGAGGTGAATTTTTATGGAAATCTTTTGTGGCCCAACCAGAAAGATGTAATTAAAACAGTAGGAAAAAAAATTGAAACTTACTGCTATTTTCCTTTTCTTTTAAAATTTTTCTTTCTTCCTTTTTTTTTCCTTTTCTTTTCGAGACAAGGTCTCTGTTGCTCAGGCTGGAGTGTGATCATAGTTCACTACAGCCTTCAACTACTAGGCTCAAGTGATCCTCCCGCCGCAGCCTTCTGAGTAACTAGGACTACAGATGCACCATGCTTGCCTAATTAAAATTTTTTTTTAAATTTTGTTTTAAATTTTATGTTAAACTATGTTGCCCAGGATGGGCTCTAACTCCTAGCCTCAAGCAGTCCTCCTGCCTTTGCCTCCCAAAGTGCTGGGATGATAGATATGAGCTACTGTGCCCAACCTACTCTTCCTTTTTAAAATCACTATTATTTCTTTGTAGTGAAATTATGTATGAGGAGGTTTGTAATTTAAACTAATAGTCTAGTCTTCAACTCTGTAAGTAAATACAAAACCATATGGTATTTTGGTGATTTGGGTAAGTATTCCTCCCTCGTTAGCTTTGAATCAAATAATGTGTTGTCTAGTTCATTCAGGGAGCTCACTGAATGCTTATTGTGGTCAGGTACAGTGGGCAGTGCTGGCAAGACAGAGAAGAAAGTATAACACAGAGAGAGCTATGTATGCACCAGATTTTAATGTATGTGATAAAGCTGATAGGTCTGTGCTTTGTACTCTGGCAGTCAAGGAAGTTTCCATTTACTCTGGTGGGCAAATCTGGATAAGTTTTACAGAGAAGGTACCCATGAGTTTGGTGTTTACAAGTTTCCTGGGTAAAGGTTGGGTACAGGCAGTCTAGGCGGATGTCCAGCAGGAGAGAACAATGGGGAGGCGTGTGCACTGGGTGTAGCAAGTGGGCGCTGTGATGCTAGAGGTGGTTGGGAATGGTAGGGCCCTCGAGACTGGCTCAGGAGTTTGGGGCTTTATTCTGTATGGGAAAGGAGTCATTGAAAATGTTTAAACAAGACAGTGACTTGGAATAAAACTGTTATTCTTCCCCAAAACCACATGCTTTTCCCCCATGAAACCCAGCAAGATTCATTAAAGTAAGAAACAAAAAGTGGCCGTGACTATTTCTCAAGCACAATTTATTTTCACCTTTCCTTTTTCTTTCTCTGTATTATTTAGTGTAAAGATTATCAGGAGTCAACAAAGCTCGTGACTTTTTCCCCCAAGGCGTTGTATTGTATCGTACGTTATTTGGCAGATGTTGGAATAATGAATGCTACTTTCCTTGCATTCATTTATTGGTCAGCCAACCGTTGCATTTTTCACAATCCTTTCCCTCAAGGAAATTAAACTGTTATTTTTATCTTTAAATCTGTATGTTTATCTGTTTTCAAACACTGGAAAGTCTCAAGAATGTGTTAGTCTTGTTTGACACTTCTTTTGGTTAAAAAAAAAATCAAATTGTCTCTATTTTCTAGGCTTACCAAGAGACTAAAGAGTGAATCCCTGAAATCCGACTTTACAATAGATTTAAAACATGAGGTATGTCATGTTTTGTTTGATTAAAAGTCCTAGTAATCAAGCATTCACGTCCTTCGATGTAAAAGGTGTTTTGCATTCCCTAATTGTGTGTTTTCCCCACCCACGTCTACTCCCCACAGAGATAATTTCACAACACTCCAGTGAATTAGGTGCTTTTATTTTAAGCTCATTTCAGTTATGTAGGTGAAGACAGAACAGCGAAAAAGGTTACATCTTGTGATTCATGATTCTTTACTTTTAAGCTAGATGGATGGGTCCACAGGTAGATTTCTAAAAACATGCAAAAATGTCATTAGAAGTACTCTGCGCTTACGTGGTGCTTCGGTTGTACATATGCCAGTATAGATTGAATGATCACGCCCCCCATGCCCAATTCATACCTTGAAACCTGAGCCCCAGTGAAATGGTCTTTGGAAGTAGACCTGTGGGAGGTGACAGGGGCATGAGAGTGGAGCCCTCATGAATGGGATTGGCACTTTTATAAAAGAGGCCCCAGGGAGCTTCCTTGCCCTTTCTGCCATGTGAGGACATAGCTAGAAGGTGCCATCCATGGACCAGGAAGCAGGCCCTCACCACTGAATCTGCCAGTCCCTTGATCTTAGACTTCCCAGCCCCCAGAATTGTGAGAAATAAATTTGTTGTTTAGATTCCACTCAGTCTATGGACATTCCTTTTCCCCCCACCCTCCAGTTTGAAAATCTGTAGCTTTAAACCAGATAGCAAATTTACCTTTATGTTGATTGTAATTACTGATATATTTGATTTCTATCACTTTATTTTGTTCCCCTCTCCTTATTTTCTATTTTTCTTTTTTCTTTTTTTTTTTTTAAGACGGAGTCTCGCTCTATCACCCAGGTTGGAGTGCAGTGGCGCCATCTCGGCTCACTGCAACCTCCTCCTCCTGGGTTCAAGCAGTTCTCTGCCTCATCCTCCTGAGTAGCTGGGATTACAGGTGCCCACCACCACGCCCAGCTAATGTTTTTTGTATTTTTAGTAGAGACGGCATTTCACCATCTTAGCCAGGCTGGTCTTGAACTCCTGACCTTGTGATCTGCCCACCTCGGCCTCCCAAAGTGCTGGGATTACAGGAGTGAGCCACCATGCCCAGCTCCTCTGTTTTTCTATTTTAAAGTTCCTTGTCTTCTTATTTATTTATTTACTTATTAGTCCATATTTTTTCTTGTCTGCTATTTTAGAAGTTCAATCTGTCTGTACTTTACTGGTTATTTTAAATATTTTAACATGCATTCTTAACCTAACAATGGTTTATTAACCAATAGCCAGAAAATTTGAGGGCCTTAGGATAATTTAACTCTGATTATCCCACTCCCAACTTATATGCAATTGTTGTTCAATATTTTTGTCCCTTTTTCTTTTTACCCTGGAAACTTAGATATTATCATTATTTTATGCAGTTAACATTTGTATTAACTCGTCATATATTTGCCGTTGTTTTTGCTTATCATTCCATCTTGCTGCTTAGGCCTTCCGATTGAATCATTTTTATTCCTCCTGAAGTGTATCCTTTAGAATTTCTTTTAGTGAGGTGGTAAATTCTCTCAATATTTTTTCTTTTTTTTTTTTTTTTTGAGGCGGAGTCTCGCTCTGTTGCCCGGACTGGAGTGCAGTGGCCAGATCTCAGCTCACTGCAAGCTCCGCCTCCCGGGTTCACGCCATTCTCCTGCCTCAGCCTCCCGAGTAGCTGGGACTACAGGCGCCCGCCACCTCGCCCGGCTAGTTTTGTATTTTAGTAGAGACGGGGTTTCACCGTGTTAGCCAGGATGGTCTCGATCTCCTGACCTCGTGATCCGCCCGTCTCGGCCTCCCAAAGTGCTGGGATTACAGGCTTGAGCCACCGCGCCCGGCCAATATTTTTTCTTTAACAATATTTATTTCAACTTTGTTTTTGAAGCGTACTTACATCATGTAGATGATTCTAGGTTGCCAGTCATTTTCTGTCATCACAAGTTTTATTCAATTATTTTTCTTTTTTCTTTCTTTCTTTCTTTCTTTTTTTTTTTTTCGAGATAGAGTCTCTCTCACTCTGTCACCCAGGCTGTAGTGCGGTGATGTGATCTCAGCTCACTGCAACCTCCGTCTCCTGAGTTCAAGCAATTCTTCCGCCTCAGCCTCCTGAGTAGCTGAGTCTACAGGTGTGCATCACCACGACCAGCTAATTTTTGTATTTTTAAGTAAAGATGGGGTTTCACCATATTGGACAGGCTGGTCTCAAACTTCTGACCTGACTCCAGGATCAGGCCTCCCAAAGTGCTGGGATTACAGGCGTCAGCCACCACGCCCAGCCTCAGTTATTTTTCACATGTGCTTACTTGTTTTGTGTAATCTTTTTAAAATAATTTTTTCTCATGTTTTAAAGTTTTCTTTATAAAAATATATTAAGCATAGTAATTTTACAATCTGTTTGATAATTCTGATATCTGAAGTTTTTTGAGTCTGATTAAATTATGTCTGCTGGCTCTTGTTCATTATCTTATTTCTTTTTTATGTGTGATTTTTTTTTTTTTTCTCTGAGTGATTGTTCTGTAAGCACCCTTGTTCCTTTGGGAAAATCCTGAGCCTTCTATTAAGGTTGTGGTTCCTTAGTAAGGATTTACATTAGCTTCTGCCTGTTGCTAGTGGGTTATACTGACTTGAGATAATTTAAATTATCAGTTTGACGTGTTTTGGGACCTCATAGGTAGCACAAGTTGGGGAGGCCTGGCTCTTGGTTACAAAATCTAAGAGGAGATTTAGAGATTATTCTTTTCCCTCCGTTTAGACCCATGGTCCTAGCTTTATGTATGGAACTGCTGTTAGTCACACCCCACCTTGGGTGGGTCACATAGCCTTCAGTCTCTTCACTCCTATCAGAAACTCAGCCTTGCCAGAGGTCAGCTGATACCTACTAGGGAAAACCACCCTTGGTACCCTTTTTTCCCCAGGATCTCACTTTCCCATTTTTGTTCTCACAGATTCCACATTTTTGTGCCAACTTAGCAATACATTTAAGTATTTAAGGGCATTTTACCCAACACTTTAAGATGTTTTAAGCAAGCTGAGTATTCGGGGTATGTAATTACCATATTAAGGAAACTGGAGCCGTAATAATATTTTCTTCCATCTCTCTGTGATGTTGTAGAATGTGTTCTTTCCTAAAACTGCATACTTTGGAATTTTTTGGAGGTCAGAATATTGATTCATAGTTAATTGCTTATTGTTAGTAATAGAATACATTTATTCACATGGAATTGTCATTTTTTTAACTTTAAAAAGTCCTGTTGAATACTGACAAATTGATATGGTCCAACCTACTCTCTGTGGAAGGTGTGTTCTGCTTTCCCTTGAGATATTTTGTCCCTTCTTTTACTTGTGTTGACTGAGTTCTTTCGTCACTGCCTGTCTCCTGTCTTGTGGCAGATTGCCCTCTACATCTGGGACAAAGGCGGAGGACCTCCCCTGACCCCAGTGCCTGAGTTTTGTACAGATGACGTGGACTTCTACTGTGCTACCACGTTCCATTCTTTTCTACCACTTTGTGTAAGTAACAGAAGAGAAACTTCTTTGCATATCAAGGGAAAAATTGAGGTGCTGTGCATAATGGCATCCTAGCACTTTAAAATAAATATTAGATTCAGGGCATTCATGTGCAAGTTTGTCACAAGGGTATATTGCGTGATGCTAAGGTTTGGGCTTCTACTGATTCTGTCACCCAAATAGTGAACATGGTACCCAATAGGAAGTTTTCAAACCTTGCTCTTCTTCCTTCCTCACCTTTTTAGAGTCCCCAGTGTCTGTTGTTCCTATTTTTATGTTTGTGTGTCCCCAATGTTTAGCTCCCCTTATAAGTGAAAACATGCATGCAATATTTGGTTTTCTGTTTCTGCATTAATTCACGTAGGATAGTGGCCCCAGCTGCATCCATGTTGCTGCAAGTACATTATTTCATTCTTATGGCTGTATAGTATTCCTTGGTATATCTGTACCACATTTTCTCTATTCAGTCCACCATTAATGGGCTGATTCCATGTCTTCACTGATTCCATGTCTTTGCTATTGTGAATAGTGCTGCACTAGCACTTTACATCTAAAAAGAAAATCGGCATTTTCCCTGTGCCGGGTAAGAACTATATATCATGACTCTAGTAATAACAGTCATACAAGGTTAGTATTATTGTAACTCCATCTTACAAATGAGAAGAGAGAGGCACAGAGAAGCCAAGTGCTTGTTTATGACTACATAGCTAGTAGGGAGGGAAACAAGGGTTCTGATGGGCTCCCCTTTACTCCAGAGCCTTTGTGAAGGACTGCCCATCATAGCGCTGTAGGGTTAGTGTGCCCAGAGTCATTTATTTTGTTGATGATGTAGGATGCATTGATTGGAATTTCTGTTCCATTTCCTGGAAAGGCCATTTCCAGTGCTTTCTGTGACACCTAAGCCTTCTCCACAAGCCTGCACCCTTTACTCTCTCAGCAGGTGGCTCTGCCTTTCATCTCACTGACAGCCATCCAGAACTTTCAGAATGAATTCACTTGTTTTGGCAGACCCAAGATCCAGCCCCAGTATGAGCCTCGAGACCCTGACACTCACTACGTTGTTATCTGCTTTTCTCATAAGAAAAAATATGTTCACCAACCTCAAATGTTGTCGTTATTCTCAAGTCAGTCACACAGAAGTCTGTGTGTGCCATTTTAAGAGATAAATACACACACACACACACACACACACACACACACACACACACACCCCAAAACACAGTGCAGCATTGAGAGAGAATCTGTAATGTGTTTGCAGTTCCAGAGGCGGGGACCAGTCTTTCTAGGCAGAATGCTTGCTTGCTCTTTCAGTGCTCTCCTAGTGCCTTGAGTGACATGACAAAGCTGTAGTTAGATGTCACTGTAAACCAGCCCCAAATTATGTAGGAGTCATGATTGAGTATGATTGCAGGCCTAAGACAGGTAATAAAGGGGTCAGGAAGGGCTTGGGTGTGCCTTGTTGACAAATCCGTCTTGGTGCTCTCTTTCATCTGTGTGATCATCCTGGGCTCCAGGACTGCCCCCACCCCACCTTCACCAGGTGTTTGAAGGAATCCTACCTTTGGCAGAGGAGAAAACATCCTTAGCCTAGACTTGGGTCACCAGTAAAGAGGCTGCTGTAAAAATGTTTTCAACATTAAAGTAAGGCCAGGCCCAGAAAAGGGCAACATCTCTTATTCTACACTAAAAAATCCTCCTATTTCTCTCTTTTTGTCAAAATCTTCACCAGCTGGAGAAAGGAAATGAGAAGTAACTAACATTTATTGGTCACTTACTATGTGCTTTAAAAATTATAGTAATAATAGCAGCTTTGTGGTGGTTATTATTTTTTTTTCTAAACAAGCCAACTGAAATTCTGAGAGCTTAAGAAACTTGTTAAGGGGATGCACAGTCCATGCACGGTGGAGCAGGCAGGTCCAGGGCTGGCTGACAGAAAGGCTTATATTGTCAGCTGCCCTATGTTTCCATTTCTCCCCTAAAACTTCATCCTGGATATGTTTGATATCCTTGACATTGGTTAATTTGAACTCTAGAGCATGTGAGATCTAATGTGGGTGTGAAGTTAACGCTGACTCACATATGCATATATTTTTTCTTTTCTTTTTTTTAGGGAAAGCCAGTGAAGAAGGAGGATATTTTTGTTGCAGTAAAAACATGCAAGAAATTTCATGGTGACAGAAGTATGTTTTGGGTTATTCATTTTATCGAACGCTAAAATCCAAACTACCTTTAAAAAAAAGGTACAAATGAATTCTTGAGCGTAAATTCAGGAAAGGGATAATGACAATCCGGATGTTGAGGTGAAAGCAGTTATTTAATCAATATTCCTCATTGCACCATTTCAATCACCAAGATCAATTAGGAAGGAAAATTTTGTATTGAAACATGAGTGGTCGTAGCCGATACTGTTTATAGCAGTGTTTTAAATTGGAAATGGAAAAGCTCAGTGTGGCAGTCTTGGAGACTGTGTGAAAAACAATCCATTTTGTCAAACAACGTATTAGGTTCAAACAACATATGAGGTCTGTGCGCAGTCTCTACACGGGATGAAGAATGTCAAGAGAGGATTTCAAGGTAACAGCATGCCAACAAAGAATAGAGACTTTTTCTTGTTTTTTTCAATTTATTTCAAATGCTTACCTTGGAACTTGTTAGTTAAGAGATGTATTTGCCCATGAGTAGATAATATTGGAGAAGAAGAAAAAGCCGCTGTACAAACAGTGAATCTCTTCGTAAAGAAATCCTGGCATGCAGATTAACGTTGTTTTATTCAGGTTTTGATGTCATTACAGAATTCTGCTAAGTTGTGATGATAATGTAAAAAAAAAAAGCCCATCCTAAATATAAATAGACATAATTTCTCTCTTTTGCACCTTATTTCAAGCAACACTTTTCCGAAATTGAAAATTAGGCAGTCTTTTGCATTTTCTAATTTTAGTGCATATTTTAATTTTTTTTCTCATGAAAAGACTGTCGATTTCACCAAGAATGTGATATTTATGTAGGAGAGATTTCTAAACCAACTGTCATTTTCATGGGATTGGAACTACTGAGGAAGTTCATTTATGTATTTTATGTGATAATATGATACATACAAATTATATTTTAAAGGGGAAAATGTTTTCCAAATAAAATAATATTGTAATTTGAGATTATAGTATTGTCTAAGACGTCAACATCAATTAGGATCCAGCTATAATCAATTATATCTTAAAAATGCATTAACTATAAACCTTCATATTTGCCTAAAATAGCCACGTTAAATTCCAAATCCTATTAAATCAGCCTAAGTGAATATATACATTTGTTATGCAACGAGTCCTAAGATACTATGAAGAATCAGTATAGTTGTTAAGATTTTCTATCATAAATTTAACCTAAACTTAATATTCTTTTACTTTTTTCATAATATGGAAGGGTTTTTTGGGATTATTTTGACAAATACCTTTTTAAAATAGGTATTGGGGAAATGAACTATGCTGTTTTTTGTTTTATTTCTTTTACAGCAAGCAGGAACTGTTTGAGTTGATTTAATTGATCTTGAAGCTACGCTTGGAGTAGTGATTATTTTTACAATATGAATGTTAAGGATGGTGGTGCTGGTACTTTTCTTTGAAACACATTTTCAGGTCACAGTGAAGCAGTAAAATTAGGGACACTCCCTTTCGTATTTTTTATATTCTACAGAAATGAAAAAAAATAGTTTGTTAATTTTGATTGAGTAATTTTGAATCTAGTTTACTGCTTTCTTATTTTGTATAAGTTTGAGATACTCTTTTTAGATATTTATGAAATCCTTTCTTATTTGAATTTTGACTCAAAAGTCTTTAAAAATTACAAAATCTTAAAAGCCTACTAGGAGCATTAGAAACAAACCTTCCAAAGCCAGATGCATCGATTTACTGCTGTTAATTTGAATCTGGTATCACTGAAGCATGAGGCCTAAACTGTATCATGACGTTTTCATATTTGGGTTTCTGTGGTAAACTCTTTTGCAACTTGGATGTGTTTGTTTGAAAAGATAGTCTAAGGCAACGGGATTTCAGTGACTTTGAAGTCCATTTTGCATGACTTCATGTAGCCTGCCAGGCCACTGGGCTCTGCCCCTCATTTTAGAAGCCTAGTCCAGCCACCAGTTGGCCCAAAGAGTTATCCAGTAGTATCAGTTACAAGGATGACACCACACTAACTGCTTCTAACTGCTAATATTTTTTACATTTTCTGGTGTGTTTTTCACATATGTTCTATCATCTAATTTCATGTTGACACTTCCTTGTGATATGATAATTATTGTTATTCACTTGTTGTAGAAAAAGCTGAGTATGGAATGATACACAACTGGCCCAGTTTCTTGTATCCTATTGAGTAGCAGAGCCAAGGACTTGGGTTTTCTGGCTCCTAAATCCCACATTTTTTTTTCTACCACAGCACAGCTATACTGTAATCTCCTTGGATGTATTACAAACTCAATACTTGATAAATAGTCTTTGATGTTCACATTGATGTCCTGCTATGCTCAAGGTCAGTTTTGACTTGGCCAGAAGCTGTGAAAGTAGGCTTTCCATTTTTAGTAGCAATGGGTATGGCAAGGAATTGAAACCCACACAGGATCTAAAATACAAATTGAGCTGAGAATTTAAGACTGCTACTCCTATCTAAGCATGTCACTGCTATAGTCAAGCAGAACACATGGTCTGGGGTGTTCGATTTTTTTTTTTTTTTTCATTTTCCTTTCCCTGTGCGCTCTATGGTAGAAATACTTTAGTCATAAAGGCCAAATGATGAAGGAAAAAAAATCTAGAGAAACTGTACTTGTCTTTGCCAAGTTGAGAGTGGACTGTACTGTTAATTGTGGGCACTCCTGGTTCATTATAGTGTTGGTCACCTTCCGGGATGAGAAGGAGAGACGGAACATGTTGTGTTCAAGGCCCTAGTCACAGCAAGGGAAAGTATAGATTGCATTTAGTTTTATACTCTCATGGAAAATTGGTAGTAAAACCAAGTTTCAAAATGAAAAGAAATATTTTAAATATTGTACTTTCTTTGCTTAACAATGACACATTTATGTAATTGTTTTTGTCTGGATTTTGACTTAAGTAAAACATAGCATTCTTAGAACACAAGCAAAAATATATTCTGTCTTTTGACTCAAGGAAGTAATCCATATTGACATAGTTGAAACAGCAACACCCTCTGAAAGGCAAGCATTTAGTAGGGTTTTAAAGAAACTTGGGAACGGTTACATAAGGTGATGAATTGGGCATAGCATGTAAAATTATATTTAAGCAAGGAAATGATCTCTGATGTTTTAATATTCAGCTTGATTGCTTCCTCTTGGGTTCTGTGTTTCTCACTGTGGGACCGGAGCTGTCAGAAAACCTTAAGAATTTTCTTTGCATCATTTTGCCATGCAGTTTGCGTACATGTCTCATGTACCCCGTGGCAGCCACTGGTTTTGTTCATCAAATGGTGGGTTGTGGGACGCTCTCCTGCAGTCTGCCTCTAATTAAAGAGGTTAAATTGCCGTTTGCTCAGCCTTTAGTTCCTTTCCATAGCTTGCTAAGCTCTTAAAAATTAGCACTATATTCCTTTTAGTTTAAAAAAAACCCTGCTATCTTTACTGCTGTGGTCTTCTCTAGAGGCAAATCTGAACAAACTGATTGAAAGGGGTGTTAGGAGGCTGGTGTTCTCTTTGACTAAAGAGGCTTACACGTACTGTGGTACAATCTGCTTACTTAAAAGGCGAGGCTTGAATTAAAATACAGCAGATAGAAGGCCAGACTCTAATCAAATGAGGTGATTAGATCAATGACTGAAGAGAGGAGAGGAGTCAGGTGTTGCCTTTCCCTGGCTGTTGAATAGCTGATGTTCCAGATTGTCCTACAGTGTTGTGTTAGGTCATCCAGGAGGGATACTTTTCAGGCTTAGGTACACCTTAGTCTTTAAAATGAGGAATTAGGACACACTCGTGTGTGTGTCCCTAATCTGCTCCTGAGAAGAGAAGTGCAATCAGGGTCTGATTTTGTGGCCACTGATTTGCACACTGAGACAAAAGGTCCATCTGCAAGCTGAAAATAGTGGATTCCTTAAAATAAAAACTATTCACATTTGATGGTGTGGTAGTTTCAATAAAATGTTCAAGTGTCAAGTTCGTTTTCATTTATAACCTGAGACAGTTTTACAAGTCACTTCACTGGGGGTAAAAATGCATGTGCTGTCCTCACAGTGAGACACATCTTCTGCTTAGAGTCTAGAAAGCTCTAAGAAAGATGTATGCCATCTGTGCAGCTGGCATTTTTATAGTAAAATTTTTTTACTTTGCTCCAAGTTTGTTATCTCGTGACAAACTTTCTTGAAGGAGGCATTCATTATTATTATGTGATAGGAAGTATGTTTCTTTATTGAAAAGGAGATAATGTGTCAGGTGACTTATTGAAGTATTTCTCAAAGTTTAATATCTTTAGGAATACAGTGCCTCAATACAATATAAAATATTTTGTAAGCAATAGAATGAATTCATTTTAGAATTTAAATGATGCTAATAAAATAGGCCATTATTTTAAAAGCTTAATTTAGAATCAACCGTGGTTGAAAATAAAGCCTTAAGCTGTTTTTTTTTGGAGACTTTAAATCCTTTACGGCTAAGAGATACAACAGACACATGGAGGTTATATTGACAAAGGGAGAGATGTACAAACTGTTGAATGCTTTAGGTATTATAGAATCATAATATCTTAGTATATTTAAATGGTTGGCTTGTTTTAAAATGATTAATCAAAGGCTGAATTGCCTTTATGAATAAAACCTTCCTTTAACAAGTCTCCACAAATAATCCTAGGCCTTTTATTGAAATGCCTACAACATTCAGTCCTCATTCAACTATTTATTGAGTACCTACTATGTACTAGGCACTCTGCCAGATGTTGGGAAATGAGTCATACACGCATTAATTCTTATCTTTAGTGTAATTTCTTTTTTATTTTTTAATTAAAAAAAATTTTTTTTTAGACAGAGTCTCGCTCTGTTGCCCAGGCTGGAGTGCAGTGGCCGGATCTCAGCTCACTGCAAGCTCTGCCTCCTGGGTTTACACAATTATCCTGCCTCAGCCTCCCAAGTAGCTGGGACTACAGGCGCCTGCCACCTCGCCCAGCTAGTTTTTTGTATTTTTTAGTAGAGATGGGGTTTCACAGTGTTAGCCAGGATGGTCTCAATCTCCTGACCTCGTGATCCGCCCGCCTCGGCCTCCCAAAGTGCTAGGATTACAGGCTTGAGCCACCGCGCCCGGCCCTTTAGTGTAATTTCTATTTTACCTGTTTCAAAGTAAAAGAGAAAGCAAAAGCGCTAATTCACCCTTGATTTTGATTTTAATTTTATTTAAATCCGTTAATTGAGAAGAAACACCTGTGCTGTTTAATAAATCTATTAGAGCAAAAAAGGACTGAAGGCCTAAAGGCTGAGGAAATTGAAAGCAAAATTCACACAGCCTGCAGGGCCCTTGCTGGGGGACTGAGAAAAGTTCTTGACCTTTCCTCACAGCTTCTTCCAGCATTATGCAATGGAGGATATTTTACCCAACAGTGTGAACTTTTAGTGGCTGCAAGCTGCAGGGAGCCCTTTCTGGGGTAAGTTCTGTTGCTTATTATATGCAAAGCAAACTGCCACAGCAGTGTCAAGGTCAACATTTTTGTTGTGCTGAAATTTGGAAGTAGAACAGAGTAAAATTTTTTAAAATTTCTTTTTTCCTTTTTTTGTCCCCCAGTAGCCCTATCTATTATTTAGTACATCTTTGACCATTTTGACATGTAGAAACCTTTAGAACTATCTGCTTTTTTATGGTTGTGGAAAAATTATATTTTAGTATATGGAAATAATACTTAACTGGTAATTTGGTAATAATTTAGTAGATGTGCAGAACTCAGTTTTAAAAAAAAAAAAAAGCCAATGAATGAGAGATTATGAAATGATGGGATGCACTTTTGTATTTTCTATTTAAGGGTTGTCTGAACTGGACTCAGAATTTGCTTACTTACTATAGTGCTAAACACTTAAATTTTACATTGAAACATCAGTTTTTGCATTTATTTCTATTTGAGTTGGGAACAGGGGAAAGATACATGATCTGATAAAGCTTCTCAAAAGTTAAGTGAAGATTTGGTTCATCAGAGTTTTGATTCTTAAATTAACAGTGTATAATATCTGAATGATTTTTTTCTATTGAAAAAACAAGAAACCACTTTTTAAAATTCAGAGATGCATAGGCAGCAATTTGTTTTTTAAGTATAGAAGAAAATAATTACTTGGTCAGGTGAATTAATATCAAGCAGTGGTAAGTCTCTATGTCAGGTATGCAGACAGAGCTGTCTTTGAGCATCCAAAGCAAAAATACAGAAAGCCATGACAGCTTTCCGTTGTGTTTGTGTTAAAACATTTAGCTGCTAATGATAGAATTTTAAAGCCTGTAGTAGTTTTGAATGTTATCACTTCTACATTTTTCAAAAGTACAACATCGTAATATCAGTCATCATATGCAGTGATTCTCATTTGGCAAGGTCATGCCCTTTGTAGGGTTGGGTAGTTCTTTAGAATCTTCGGGTGGGGACATGCATAGTTTGCAAAGGTCTTCCCATGCTCCATGGTAAGAGGGATGGATTTTCTCTTACCATGCTCCATGGTAAAAGAAAAATTAGTTAACATTAATATAAACACAATAGCATAATCAAACTAGAAAATTTGTCAGTATATGGAAGTGCATTCATCACCAGGAATGAGAAATGCTTTACTCTAGAGAATGTTGAAAATGCTTCAAGAAGAGGGTTTTAGTCAACACCGTTGGCATTTCTCAGGATTGGAAGCAAGGAACTCTTGGAATGCCTGAAGAACAACAAGTAATGTTTCTCTTCCTTTATAGGTGATTATACTGCCATTTTGAGTTTTTAAGCTTCCTTGTGTAACTGTGCCGGTGATTGTCATCTCTGTAATTTTTTCAGTACCTATTGTTAAGCAGACTTGGGAGAGCCAGGCAAGTCTCATTGAATACTATAGTGACTATACTGAAAATTCCATTCCTACTGTGGATTTGGGAATTCCTAATACAGATAGAGGTGAGTCCATAATTCTTACTAGTCTCCTTATTAAACACCCCCATTCTGTAAATACAGTAAATTAGGTAAGGATAAAAATGAAATATTTTGTAAGTGCTATAATTTTTGCCTCATATTAGTTTTTTTCCCTTCTTCCCTCACGGATATAGATTGGTTCTTTCAAACTAAGGGCTTTGTAGTACAAAGTGTTGCAGGTGTTTAGTAGACTGTATCCTATAATTGAGCACATGATAGTTCCAACAGAATTTTAACAATAGATTTTTCATACCTTCATAATTCTTTGTGGTCATGATGGGGTGTTTAAAATTGATTTGTCATATTCCCACACAAAACTTCTATCCTTGTCAGTATTATAGTCTAGTTCACATATTATATTACCTGTGAGTACCACCTAATCACATTCTACACTAGTTGTATGTAGAATAAACTCTATTCTTTATGTTAAGATTTTAATTAGTAAATTGTTAGAAATAAACCTGCTTTTCTCTTCAAATTGCAGGCTTTCTAATTAAAAACACTTTTTAGGATGTACAGAGTGGAATGGTAGACATTGGAGACTCCAAAAGGTGTGGGAGAGTAGAAGAGGGGCGAGGGATGAGAAATTACCCACTAGGTACGATAGACACTCTTCGGGTAATGGCTTCACCAAAAGCCCAGACTTCACCACTGTGCAATATGCCCATGTTACAAAACTGCACTTGTACCTCTTAAATCTATAAAAAATTTTAAAATTGTGTCAAAATGGAAGTGTAAATTTGGCCACCTCATCTTCAGATAGTCTTTATTCATCTTAAGTTTTATCCAGTATTCCTGCCACCCTTTTTTCTTTAGTTTTTTTGTTCCCCATACCCTTCCATGAGTAAACAAAAAAAGTAGCAAACTGATTATGTTCTATACAATTTATCTTAATTATTTTATGTTAGTGTCACTCATAATTCTTTCATTAATATAGTACAGTGTAGATTCAGATATGCCATTTCTGTAGTTACCAGTTCTTCTGACAAAGGTTAAGTGTATTACTGAGTCTGTCTGTTGCTGTTTGATTTGGAAAAACTGTTTTAGATTGGGTTTAATAATCATGTATTTATGTATACCTTCCTTGTTTGATTTCTTCATTTCTAGTCTGACCTTATTGCCTATATTTATATTTGTTCTAAAAGGGATTTGAGATGGCTTTCAAACATACATCTTGTAATGGTTAAAAATACACAGAGATCAAGAGTAAAGAAAATAAAGGTCAAATTGAGTGGTTTCATAGTCATTAATGTAAGTTAATATTTGTTCTCCACTGTGTCACCAAATAATTAAAATGAGGGGCATATTCCTGTTTATCAGTTTGACTACTCTTCCCAAGTGTTTTATTTTGGTCCCAGCATTTACCATTAAAGCATTGTATTTTATCTATTGGTATCCAAAGGACTGTTACTCTGTCTTACTCAGCACTGTATCTTCAGTGCATATCTTAGTACCTGCCACAGTATCTGGCATATTAGAAACTTAGTGGTAGTAAGTATTTACAAAACAAATAGAGGTATAAGCGTCCACCTTTGCACTGCTGCTTCCCTGTGGCAGTGGTGCCTGGGGTTCTAACAGCTCCTTCAGAATAAGCGTATCTAAGAAAGGATGCCATTGCTCATTGCTGTGAGTCTTAAAACTTTCTTGCCGGGACTGAAGATACTAATTCTATCTCTACCTCAAATTATCTGTGTGACTGTGTAATTCCACTAATCTAAGTCTCCATTTCCTCGTGTGTGAAATGAATGACTTGAATTTCGCTATCTGTAAAGTTCCTACTGGTTCAATGTGTCTATGAAAATTAGAAAGGCTATTTTTAAAAATTTTGAACTTTTAAGCTGCATGTTGGTGTGTAAGCTCTTACAACACTTCAAAACTAAAAAGAAATTGATGAATTCTATATATTTTATAGGAAATAATACATTGTAAGTTTTTTCTTGCCTTTCCTAGGTCATTGTGGAAAGACATTTGCCATATTGGAAAGATTTCTGAATCGTAGCCGTGACAAAACAGCATGGTTAGTCATTGTGGATGATGATACATTAATAAGGTAAGGAGTCATTCTCATCCTAAATGGCTTTAAATTCTACATATATTCATATTCAAAAACTAGGGTACTTTTTCTGGCCAAGATGAATTAACGGGGACAAGGTTTACCCTTTTATCTGAACCAGCCCTCTAAAAGAACAAAATATATAAAACAAAGATTTTTAAGATACTGAATATTAGGTGCAAAGGAAAATGATCTAAAAGAAACATGAAGCAAATGAGGTGAGTTCTGTGACTGCCACAGCTGACTGCCTTAAGAGAATTCCAAGTTACTGCTTAGGGAGGGAGCACCAGATGGAACCTGGCAGACTCTGTGGGCGGAAAAGATGGAGCTAAGAGTCTCACGAGACCAAGGCTATTTGAGTTTGCAGGGCAGAGTACCAGAGAGGAGAGAGCTATACAGAAAGGGAATACTGGAGATAGGTGAAGAGCCCCCTGTGTATTCAGTAGAGTATTGATCAGTGCATGTGTGTGAGGAAACTACCCGATGCTGGGGAAAGATCCAACCAGATTAGAGGGAATGGTGCCTGACACTCACACAGGCCTGGGCTGGAAAACCCCTATTCATAAGGTATTGAAAAGAGTATGTAAAAGGGTCTTACCTCAATAGGCGGGATAGTTAACCCTAGACTAAGCACTTTCCTAGTCCTGCCTAACATATTTGAAAAGCTAGACACAAGAAAATGAAACTGTTTCCAAGTTTCCTGTGTCTGAGAACAAGACTCAGGAAGGCTTACAGAAATACAAAAATAACCAACATCTAATAAAGTCAAATTCATAATGTCTACCATTCAATCAAAAGTTGCCAGGCATATAAAGCAGCAGGAAAATACAGAAGTGAAAAAAAATTTGCTTATTGAAATGGTTGCAGAATTTATGCAAGGTTAGAATTAGAAGTTGTTAAGCTGTTACTATTAAATAGTTATTATACCTCTGTTCCATATGTTCAAAAAAGACATGGAATGCCTCTTAGTCTTAAATAAGTTGAAATCATACCTCTAGAGATGAAAACTACATTCTTGATTGAGGTGAAAAACCCACTGGATGGGTTTCATAGCAAATTAGACATTTAAGAAGAAAGTATCAGTGAACTTGAAGACATTGCAATAATAACTATCCAAAGTGAAACACCAAGATAAAAAATAATTTTAGAAAATTAACACCATCACTGAGCTGTGGGACAATTTCAGGTGGCCTTGAATATATACAGTTGAAATCTCCAAAGAGTAGGGGCACATAAGTATTTAAAGAAATATTTTTCAAATTTAATGAAACTTGTAAACCCACAGATCCAAGAGTCTTAGTGAATCCCAGGCACACCATGAGCACAAAAGCAGAGAACAGCCACCTCCAGGAATGCCATAATGGACACTTACGGCAGTACCCACTGCCCTGCTCCGGGCAGCTGTGGAATTGAGGACTAGCATGCTCAACCCATTGCAGCTACCTGCAACACCAGCATGGACCTCTTGGGTCTCAGTGGGTTGCTCCACCACCACTGCTGCCATTATTCATATCATACCAGCTACTCAGGGGGCTGACAACTTGTCTACCCATCTAGCCCACTGGTCTCATTACTAGCTTCTAAGCAAGCAATTCACCTGCAGGCCCAAGAATCAACCATACAGAACTTTGTAACACTGCAGCCAGCATAAGCTGCTCTAGGGCCTAAAAACACGCGTATTCACCCTTCTGCTGCCACCACTGGGGCCCAAAGACTGACTCAGTTGGCATCCAAGTCCCCAGCAAAATTTCACAGCTTTGGCTAATAACCGTACCCTAAGCCACTGAGGAAATTACACATACCATGAACCTTGTGTACTATTGAAAAAGTCACACAAAGACCATGCTACAACACCACTAAAAATGAAAGCCAAAGTGTCTTACTTAACCAATAACATATATACATCTTCAGGAAAATATTCTCCCCTACAAAAGCAATTTTAAAATTGGAAAAACAGTACCAGATATGCAGATATCAATGGAAGGAAACAGGAAACATGAAAAAGCAGGAAAATATGATACCAGTAAAGGGCCACAACAGTTTACTAGGAACAGATCCCAATCAGTAAGAATTCCTTGAAATAACAGATAAAGAATTCAAAATATTGATTTTAAAGAACCTCATTGAGGTACAAGAGAAATGTGAAAACCAGTACAAAAATAAGAAAATGAATTCAAGATATGAATGAGAGATATACCAAGGAGACAGATATCTTTAAAAAACCAAACAGATTCTGGAACTGAAAATTCATTGAAGAAAATACAAAATACATTTGAAAGCTTCAGTAATAGACCAAGCAGAAGGAGGAATTTCAAAACTTGACGACAGATCTTTTGAAATAATCCAGTCAGACAAAAATAAGGAAAAAATGAATGAAAACAGCCCTCAAGATGTCTGGGACTACACAAAATGACCAAACTTATGAATTATCAATATTTTTGAGGGGAAAGAGAGATAGAAAAGTTTAGAAATCCTACTGAAGGAAATAATTGATGAAAATGTCCCATATCTAGCAAAAGAGTTAGATATTTAGATACAGGACATCCAGTGATCTTCAGGTAAATACATTGAAAAAAGGACTTTACATGGCATATTAGGACTTCACATGGCATATTATATTCAGAATGTTTAAATTCAAGTGAAAGAAAGAATCTTTAAAATTAGCAAGAGCAAAAGCATCAAGTCACGTATAAAGGACTAATAGTGGACTTTTCAGCAGAAACCTTACAGGCCAAAGAGAATGAGATGACACTTTAGCCATCGTGCTAAAAGAAAGAAAGAAAAAAAAAAAGCTGTGAGCCAAGAATTTTATATCCTGCCGGAATAAGCCTTATAGATAAAGGAGAAATAATCTTTCCCAGACAAGGAAATGCTGAGGGAATTTGTCACCACTAGACTGACCCTACAGGAAGTGCTCAAAGGGGTCTTGAACATGGAAACAACAAGTTGATACTATTACCCAAACACATGAAAATATAAAACTCACAGGTCTTATAAAACAGAGAATGGAATCAAATGGAAATCTCACAAAATTTCATCAAACCACAACAGAGAGAAAAAGAATGAATTTATAAAACAACTAGAAGACAGTAAACAGTATGACAGGGACAAAGCCTCACGTATCAAGATTAACCTTGGATATAACTGGATTAAATGCTTCACTTAAAAGATACAGATTGCCAGAATGGATTTTTAAAATTATTTTATCTGGCATTTTCCAATAACATTGGCAGTATTTTTTTTTAATTATACTTTAAGTTCTGGGGTACATGTGCAGAATGTGCATGTTTGTTACATAGGTATACATGTGCCATGGTGGTTTGCTGCACTCATCAACCCGTCATCTACACTAGGTATTTCTCCTAATGCTACCCCTCTCCTAACCTCCAACAGGCCATGGTATGTGATGTTCCCCTCCCTGTGTCCAGGTGTTCTCATTGTTCAACTCCCACATATGACTGAGAACATGCGGTGTTTGGTTTTCTGTTCCTGTGTTAGTTTGCTGAGAATGATGGTTTCCAGATTCATCCATGTCCCTGCAAAACATGAAATCATCCTTTTTTATTGCTGCATAGTATTCCGTGGTGTATATGTGCCACATTTTGTTTATCCAGTCTGTCATTGATGGGCATTTGGATTGGTTCCAAGTCTTTGCTATTGTGAATAGAGCTGTAATAAACCTAAGTGTGCATGTGTCTTTATAGTGGAATGACTTACAATCCTTTGGGTATATACCAAATAATGGGATTGCTGGGTCAAATGGTATTTCTAGTTCTAGATCCTTGAGGAATCGCCACACTGTTTTCCACAATGGTTGAATTTACACCCCCACCAGCAGCATAAAAACGTTCCTATTTTCCACATCTTCTCCAGCATCTGTTGTTTCCTGACTTTTAATGCTTGCCATTCTAACTGCTGTAAGATTATGTCTCATTCCGGTCTTGATTTGCATTTCTCTAATGACAGTGATGGCTTTTTTTCATATGTTTTTTGGCCACATAAATGTCTTCTTTTGAGAAGTGTCTGTTCATATCCTTTGTCCACTTTTCAATGGGGTTGTTTGTATTTTTCTTGTAAATTTGTTTAAGTTCTTTGTGGATTCTGGATATTAGCTCTTTGTCAGATGGATAGATTGCAAAAATTTTCTGCCATTCTGTAGGTTGCCTGTTCACTCTGATGATAGTTTCTTTTGCTGTGCAGAAGCTCTTTAGTTTAGTTAGATCCTATTTGTCAATTTTGGCTTTTGTTGCCATTGCTTTTGATGTTTTAGTCATGAAGTCTTTGCCTATGCCTATGTCCTGAATGGTATTGCCTAGGTTTTCTTCTAGGGTTTTTATGGTTTTAGGTCTTTAACTCTTTAATCCATCTTTAGTTAATTTTTGTATAAGGTGTAAAGAAGGTTTTCTGCATATGGCTAGCCAGTTTTCCCAACAGAGACTAGGATTGCAACCCCTGCTTTTTTTTTTTTCCTTTCCATTTTCTTGGCAAATCTTCCTCCATTCCTTTATTTTGAGCCTATGTGTGTCTTTGCACATGAGATGGGTCTCCTGAATACAGCACACCAATGGGTCTTGACTCTTTATACAGTTTGCCAGTCTGTCTTTTAAATGGAGCATTTAGCCCATTTTCATTTAAGGTTAATATTGTTATGTGTGAATTTCATCCTGTCATTATGATGCTAGCTGGTTATTTTGCCAGTTAGTTGATGTAGTTTCTTCATAGTGTAGAAGGTCTTTACAATTTGGTATGTTTTTGCAGTGGCTGGTACCGCTTTTTCCTTTCCATATGTAGTGCTTCCTTCAGGAGCTCTTGTGAGGAAGGCCCGGTGGTGGCAGAATCTCTCAGCATTTGCTTGTTTGTGAAGGATATTATTTCTCTTTCGCTTATGAAGTTTAGTTTGGCTGGATATGAAATTCTGGGTTGAAAATTCTTTTAAGAATGTTGAATATTGACACCCACTCTTTTCTTGTGGCTTGTAGGGTTTCTGCTGAGAGATCCGCTGTTAGTCTGATGGGCTTCCCTTTGTGGGTGACCCAACCTTTCTTTCTGGCTGCCTTTAAATTTTTTCCTTCATTTCAACCTTGGTGAATCTGACGATTATGTGTCTTAGGGTTGCTCTTCCTGATGAGTATCTTTGTGGTGTTCTCTGTATTTCCTGAATTTGAATGTTAGCTTGTCTTGCTAGGTTGGGGAAGTTCTCCTGGATAATATCCTGAAGAGTGTTTTCCAACTTGGTTCCATTCTCCCCATCAGTTTCAGGTAAAGCAATCAAACATAGATTTGTTTTTTTCACATAGTCCCATATTTCTTAGAGGCTTTGTTTGTTTTTCATTCTTTTTTCTCTAATCTTATCTTCACACTTTATTTCAGTAAGTTGGTCTTCAATCTCTGCTATCCTTTCTTCCATTTGATGGATTAGGCTATTGATACTTGTGTATGCTTCACAAAGTTCTCATGCTGTGTTTTTCAGCTCCATCAGGTTATTTATGTTCCTCTCTAAACTGGTTATTCTAGTTAGCAGTTCCTCTGTTTTTTTAAGGTTCTTAGCTTCCTTGCATTGGATTAGAACATGCTTCTTTAGCTTGGAGGAGTTTGTTATTACTCACCTTCTGAAGTCTAGTTCTGTCAATTCGTCAAACTCATTCTCTGTCCAGTTTTGTTCCCTTGCTGGCGAGGAGTTGTTATCCTTGGGAGGAGAAGAGGCGTTCTGGTTGTTTTTGGAATTTTCAGCCTTTTGGCGCTGGTTTTTCCTCATCTTCATGGATTTATCCACCCTTGCTCTTTGATGGTGGTGACCTTCAGATGGGGTTTTTGTGTGGATGTCCTTTTTTTTTGATGTTGGTGCTATTCCTTTCTGTTGGTTAGTTTTCCTTCTAACAGTCAGGCCCCTCTACTGCAGGCCTGCTTGAGTTTGCTGGAGGTTCACTCCAGACCTCATCTGCCTGGATATCACCAGTGGAGGCTGCAGAACAGCAAAGATTGCTGCCTTTTCCTTCCTTTGGAAGCATTGTCCCAGATGGGCACCCACCAGATGTATGAGGTGTCTGCCGGCCCCTGCTGGGAGGTGTCTCCCAGTCAGGAGGCACAGGGTTCAGGGACCCACTTGAAGAGGCAGTCTGTCCCTTAGGAGAGGTCCAGTGTTGTGCTTGGAGATCCACTGCTCTCTTCAGAGCCAGCAGACATGAACGTTTAAGTCTGCTGAAGCTGTACCCATAGCCACCCCTTCCCCCAGGTGCTCTGTCCCAGGGAGATGGGAGTTTTATCTATAAGCCCCTGACTGGGACTCCGCCTTTCGTTCAGAGATGCCCTGCCCAGAGAGGAGGAATCTAGAGAGGCAGTCTGGCTACAGCAGCTTTGCTTAGCTGTGGTGGCCTCCACCCAGTTCGAAGTTCTAGGCAGCTTTGTTTACACTCTGAGGGGAAAACCACCTACTCAAGCCTCAGTGATGGCAGATGTCCCTCCCCCCACCAAGCTCAAGCATCCCAGGTAGACTTCAGACTGCTGTGCTGGCAGCGAGAATTTCCAGCCAGTGGATTTTAGCTTGCTGGGTTCTGTGGGGGTGGGATTCACTGAGCTAGACTACTTGGCTCCCTGGCTTCAGCCCCCTTTCCAGGGGAGTGAACAGTTCTGTCTCCCTGGTATTCCAGGCACCACCGGGGTATAAAAAAAAAAAACTGCGGCTATGTCGGTGTCTGCCCAAATGGCTGCCCAGTTTTGTGCGTGAAACCCAGGGACCTGGTTGGTATAGGTACCTGAGGGAATATCCTGGTCTGCGGGTTGTGAAGACCGTGGGAAAAGAGTAGGATCTGGGCCAGAATGCACCATTCCTCATAGCACAGTCCGTCTCGGCTTCCCTTGGCTAGGTGAGGGAGTTCCCCGACCCCTTGCGCTTCCCACGTAAGATGACGCACCCCGTTTCTGTTTGCCATCTGTGGACTGCACCCACTGTCCAACCAGTCCCAATGAGATGCGCCAGGTACCTCAGTTGGAAATACAGAAATCACCTGCCTTCTGCATTGATCTCACTGGGAGCTGCAGACCAGAGCTGTTCCTGTTCAGCCATCTTGCCAACCATCTCCTGTTTTGTTTTGATAATTATTTCTCATAGTTCTCGAGGCTAGAAGCCTGAGATCAGGGTGCCAGCATGGTTGGGCTCTGGTGAGGGCTCTCTTTTCGGTTGCAGCATGCTGACTTCTTGTATCCTCAGATGGTGGAAAGAGAGCAAGCTAGCTCTGTGGCCTCTTAGAAGGGCATGAATCCCATTTATGAGGTCTCCACCCTCATAATCTCTTCACCCCCGCCAAAGGTCCCACCTCTAAATACCTTCATATTGGGAATTAGATTTCAACATATGATAAAATTTGGGGGGAACACAAACATTCATTCCATAACAGCTACTAGTCTTCTCTTAGTGTAGATTATCAAATACTAAGAAGAAGAAGGGTCTATTTTTCAATAGAGATGATGGAGAAACACTGTAAAATTATGTAACATTTTTTTTTTCATCACCATCTGGTTCATCCACAGTATGTTTCTTTTTCTTTTTTTATTGTGGTAAAGTACACACAACATCAAATTTACCATCATAACCATTTTTAAGTGTACAGTTTAGTAGTATTAAATACATTCATAATGTTGTGCAGCCATCTCCATAACTCTTTTCATCTTGTAAAACTGAACCTCTATATCCATTAAACAATAACTGTCTATACTCCCCCATCCCCTGGCAACCATCATTCTCTTTTCTGCTTCTATGATTTTGACTACTCTCAGTACCTCATATAAATGGAATCATACAGTACTTTTTTTTTTGACTTGCTTATTTTACTTAGCATAATGTCCACGAAATTTATCCATGTTGTAGCATATTGCAGAATTTCCTTCCTATTTAAGACTGAATAACACTCTATGGATACAGTATGGATAGACCATATTTTGCTTATCCATTCGTCTGTTGATGGACACTCCCTCAACATGGGGTTGCGGGTATGCACCCAGAAATTGAATGACTAGATCATGTGGTAATTTTATTTGTAATGGAACCATCACACTGTTTTCCCATAGAGGTTGTTCCATTTTACATTCCTACCAGAAGTGCACAAGGTTTCCAGTTTCTCCACATCCTTATCAACCCCATTATTTTCTGGGTGTTTTTGTTTTTGATAGTCACCATTCTAGTGGGTGTGAGTTTTGATTTGCATTTCCGTAATGATTAGTTGATGAGGAGAAAACTGACCTATTTTCCCCTCTGTTCTCACACTGCAATAATCAACACAGAAGACAACTTCTGTGACCAAAAGTGTGGAGCAGGGAGATTTCTCCTACCCACCAAACAATCAGTCCGTTCTGCAGTGGACACCAAATGGGTGTCCCCTAATTCAGTTTTAACACTGTCTACCTGGAGATAGTGCCGGTTCCCACAGTTTGAGGGTTCAGTCCCCAAGACTGCCCTACCACCCCATACACCAGACACCCGTCATTGTATGTAAGTCCAGGCCTCCAGAACTTCTGACTGATGAGCTTCATGTCGGGGTTCTTTCTCACATTTACCAGTTTATTATAAAGGATATTACAAAGATACAGATGAAGAGATGTGTAGGGTGTGAGGTATGAGAGAAGGGGTGCAGAGCTTCCATGCCCTCCAGGAACCTCTACATGTTCAGACATCCTAAAGCTCTCTGAAGCCTGCTCTCTTGAGCTTTATGAAGGCTTCATTATGTAGCCACAATTGATTAAACCATTGGCCATTGATGATCAACTTGACTTTCAGCTGCTTTCCCCTCCCAGGAGACTGGGGGGTGGGACTGAAAGTCCCAACTCTCTAATCATGCCTTTGTCTTTCTAGTGACCAGTCCCATCTTGAAGCTGTCGGTGAACATTAGCCTACAAAAAGATAGCAATTTGGATGTTCCAAAGATTTTAGGATTGGTATGTCAGCAGATGGGTGATGAAAGCCAAATATGTATTTCTTAATATCACAGTCTGCCCTTGGTCTTCAGATACCTTACATGAAAAGAACATATAACTCAAAAGATACTGCTACATTAGAGTCTCATTGCATCGTTAATAACTAGTCTAGTCCATTATATTGTATTACTATTTCCCAGGGTGAGTCCACTCAGGTTTGCAGGCTTCCCTTCAATCTCGTGAGGTTCCAAAGCTGGAGCAGTCTTGGCAAACAAATAGCTTTCCCTTTTTAGATATCTGTTATAATTGAGGTGAGAGACAATGTCATCTGTTTCTCTGAGTGTCTTTCAAGGAGTTAATGTAATTAATGGATTTCCCTCAGTTTATAATCCATTATTCATTCCTTTACCCTCAACTACTATTTCTCTTTCTCTCTGTTAATACCCAAATGTTTTCACCTTTGGAAGAGACATCAGAATTACGGCCGTTCCGGTTTAGATTGCAGTCAGCAGTGCTTGTCTGGCAGGTACCTCCTCCTCAATCCATTCCCATGCAGACAGGGTAAAGTTACGTAGGTGCACAGCTAGTGGGTTATTTTTACCACCAGGCAATATAGCTGCATTCACTTTTAGCCCCAGTTTTGCTAAATGGGGTGAAGGAGCAACCCAGTCACATCAGGCCCTAAGGAATTTTGACATAAGGTTTAAAAACATAGTTATGGTTTTTTGCTTAGAAATCAGCCCTGCTTCCAGCACTGGCAGTTGCAGGCCTGGTCCTAGGACCACTACATCAGGTAGGAGGGAAAGAAAAGGTTTTAGTGAGTTGATTTGGGGAATAAAGAAAAAATGGTTGTTATTCCAGTGTGCTCCTGGTTTGGCAAGATTTGCATAGTCATCCCAGCATCCTCTTCATCACTTCTTCTCCAGATCAGCTTTAAAAAAACAGGAACATCTCGTGGGCAGACTCCTTTAGTCCCACTCATGTTATGAGCACACACTCTTGAAGGCATGTAAGCCAGCCTTTTATGTTTCCAGTGTTTTAAATACCTGTTCTACTCATCTATCAAACTATGACTCTAAGGAGACTATCTCTGTGCCCATTGTTGGACATTGTAGGCTGTACAGTGTGTTCCTTGGTCTAAAGAAATGACGATTGGCCACACAAATCCATGCAATATCTTCTGTTTAGTTGTTTTTTTAATGGTACTCAGGAGTATTTGCATGTTCCACTGAGTAAGCAGAAGCCATGCCAGAGTCAGTGTCTATTCCTGTCAAGACCCATTGGTAGCCCCATAGGGCCACTCGCATCAGTCTCTGTGTTGCCAGCTTTATTTTGGGCCTTTGCACCAGGGAATCTGCCCAATAGTCATTATCAGTCTCTTTTTTGCTGGTGTACAGAACAGTTCTTATTGGCATTTTGTGCCTGAGAGGATGCAAAAGGAACAGGTCTAGATTCAGCCCATCTCTGCCTGCTGCCGTACCCCCATATCCACTAATTTCATGGATCCAGGTGGCCACCTCAAGGGAGTACACAGGGATACTTGCTTGTCAATTCTAGTCACCTTCCAAACCTGGAAAGGGGCTCTTCTGATTGACATTAATTTGTTCTGCTTTAATGCACCCCTCAAATGTCCATGGGGCCATGCTTCATATGGGCATCCTTTTAATAGACCAAGTATCCGTTGCCCTCTTGCCTGACTGTATGGGCAGGTGGTTGGTCACTGCCTATGAGTAAGTAAAATCCCAAACACAGGTGTTTCTATCAGTGTTCAATTCTTCCATTACTGTTAGGAAAATGCATGCAATACAGCTCATCAAGATTATTTGTTCTTACCTCCTGTGGCCAAAATAGCAACTTCCAAACAGGATGGTGTTCATTTACCCTGGAATTGCCATCCTCAAACCAAGTAGCTCTTGGTTGGTCAGTCAAGAGCTGCTTACAGGGTACTGTAGAATCCAGTGACTCCTCACATAGTTCCAGAGTCAGTTTTAGGGGAAAAGAGACCCTCTGTTTGTGAGGGTCTCCTCCTTGCTTTCCCCAGGTAGCATGATCCCATACAAATTCTGTTTTATAATGGAACTCATTTGGGCATTGCCTCCCTTATTAGAGTGTTTCTCTGACATCACCCAAAACAGCCTGGGCATTTCAGGTATAATTGTAATTGTCTGATGGGTTTTTCCTGCCTGCTACACAGATAAAACCAGTTCATCGAGACCCTAATGCTGCAGTAAAGAAAGAGTTTAATTAATGCAAGACTGGCCAAGTGGAAAGACTGGAGTTATTACTTAAAGTAGTCGCACTGAGAACTCAGAGACTAGGATTTTTATGGTTAATGGGTGGGCAGGGGGCTAGGAAATGGTTGCTGCTGATTGGTTGGGAATGAAGTCGTAGAGATGTGGAAAACGGTCCTTGTACACTGAATCTGCCTCTGGTTGGGGACCACAGGACCGATTGAGTCACGAGTCATGGGTCTGAGTGGGGTCAGTTCTTTGCCAGAAGGCAGAAATCTGAAAAACATCTCAAAAGACCAGTCTTGGGTTCTACAATAGTAATGTTTTCTATAGGAGCAATTGCGGAAATGTCAAGTCTTGTGACCTCTGTCTACATGATTCTTGAGCAGTAAGGGATGATAAAAAATACACTTTAGCAAAGTTCAGGCCCCTCCCCTGATCATAATCTTGTGGTCTTTCATTAGTTTTTGGTCTCTGAGCAAGGAGGAGATTAGCTTTAGGGAGAGACTGTTAGCATCCTTGCTTCCAAGTTAAACTATAAACTAAATTCCTGCCATGATCAGCTTGACCTATGCCCAGGAATGAGTAAAGACAGCCAGCCTGTGAGACTAGAAGCAAGATGGAGTCAGCCAAGCTAAATTTCTCTCACTGTCATAATCTTTGCAAAGGGGGTTTCATCAAGATCACTTTATGTCCTTCAGTCATAGGTGTAGCCTCAATTAATGTCCTGTAGCAAGGAAGTAAATGCCCTTCAAGTGGAAATTCTCTAGTTCAAAGTCCTAGTTGTCATTGCTGGGAGGCACTCACAAACCTTTGCCATGAGCCCCAGGAGGTACTCTGCAGAGGGCTATATCAAATGGGGAGGTTGTCCCCACCAGCTCTTCAGTTTCTATTCTGCACTATGTGGGCCTGGGCAATCCTAACTGGTTGCAATTTTAGCATGTTCCATTAATACTGCTCAAAGGATTTACATACCTTCTGTTTTACAGTACTGGATAGGGGGAACATTTCCCAGTCAGATAAAATGTCTCTTCCCATAATGCAATCAGGTAAAAGAGATAAAACCATTTCACATGAAGTATGTTCAAATATGCCAGCTTTCATAATCCTAACAACCCTTACACTTTTATGTTCTAGTCCCAGGAATTTCCCTGTTTTATCCCCAGATCATTTTACCCTCTCTTTTGCAAAAGGCTTTGGATCTCCAGTCTGGAGTCCCGCCAGGAGACCCTGGCCTCTCTGTTAGTTGTTACCTTGATTAACCAGTCTAACAGGTAATTCTAGATAAAGATTAAAAATCATTTTAATCTTTATCTTCTTGTCTTTAAAATTCTCCAAACTGGGGGAAATACAGCAAACTGGTTTGGGCCCTTAAATGTTGAGAGATCAGCTGGGGGTCCCTTTCCTCCACTCAGTCTTCAATAATGTTGTATTAAGACCTTTGTTTTAACCCCATCAATTTCTATTTTCTTCATTCCATTTTTTAATAACCACCTAAATATGTCCCCTCCTGGGGTGAGTTCCATGGCTCTCCCCTTTCTTTTTCCTCTTTCACTCCTATCAATGTTTTCTCTATTCATCTTATTTCTTACAAACCATTTAAAAATTTCCACCTCCCAGGATGAGTCCTTTGACTCCCCCCTCTCCCCTTCATCATTTTCTTGTTAATTAGTCTAATGTTTTTATTAGCATCTGTAAGACCTCGAGGTAAAGCTTAGACAGCAGATTTGATAAGGCTTCTGGAACCGTCTTGGTTTTGCAGCAGTAAGGTTGTTGTATGAGGTGCCCATACAAAATGGGCCCCTTTAACAACAGCATGTACCATGGCCTGGATAACGGGCATATTCAGTGGATGAATATCCCAGTTATCATAAAGCTAGTCCCATATGGCTTACACATGAAATGTATCAGCTGCATAATTTGGGGTGTTCCATTTGGCATTTATAGGTGGAGTCTGGCAGTTCCCCTTCTCAGGGTAAACAGATCTTACAGTGACTTTTATTCAGTCCACCAGGCTTGCTATTCCCTTGGGAATAACCTCCTGTGTGTCTGGATTATGTACACCCATGTGCAGTTGTTCAGCAGTGAGCTGTGGGTCCTTCATCAGCCCAAACATGTTCTTCCATTCTGCAGCATTCAAAACCAAAGATACTGCCCCTAAATTAGTTATTCTCATAATCCATTTTTATAAAGGTTCCTCAGGAAGCAGATGATACAGATCAACAAAATGGAGTGTTCCTTTACACCATACCCTCTAGTTTCAATAATTATTTGGTTTTTCCCTTCTCCCACATTGACTACCCTCTTGGTCACCACAGGTCTCAGAGGTACTTTCTGTTGTTCCTGCATAATTTTGCCGTTGTGCGGTGGTTCCGAGGCTAGTGGCTGAAGCTCAGACTCACTGAAATCTAAGCTTGTTGTATGTAGCATCAGGGTCTAACCCAGCACTCTCTTTTAATTTTATTTTAGCTAATATAGATAACAGTATCAAGGGATTGAATAGTTTGCTTTTTTCTGATTAGTTTGCATTTTCTTGTGCCTCTGGTGTACCAATTCTCCATCTCAAAATTCCACTGGTAACTTTTACTTTTAGTAATTGAGCAGAGCACTGTGGCTCCATGTCATGGGTGATCATTTGGCCGCCCAGGAATCAAGGGTTTCTCATCCCCTAGCCTTTTATCCTTCCTCTTCTCAAACCAAATGTTTCTCTGAACCTGAGCCATTCTAGCTAATCCCACTTCACTAACACCAATTGTTCCTGAACAACTCTCAGAACATTTTTTTGTGTGTGTTCTTATACCACAACAATCAATGAGGAAGCCTTCTATGACCTCAAAATATGTGGGAATTTCTTCCCCCCAGCAAACAAGCAGTCCTCTACCAGCTGGGTGTCAGCTCTAATTCAGTTCAGTTCTGACACTATCTGCCTGGAGATAGCCTTAGATCCCCCAGGTTGAGGGCTCAGTTCCCAAGACTGCTTCCCCAGACACCAGTCATAAAAGTCCAGACCTCCAGATCTTCTGACTGACTGGCTTTAAGTTGGGTTTCCCACAACCCCTTCTTTAGGTTCCTTTAATTTGCTGGAGCAGCTCACAGAACTCAGGGAAACGCTTATGTTTACTGGTTTACTGTAAAGGATATTATCAAGGATGCAGATGAAGAGATATGTAGGCAGGGTATGGGGGAAGGAATGTGGAGCTTCTGTGCCCCCCTTGGGTGCTCAACCCCTAGGAATCTACATGTTTAGCTATCCAGGAACTGTTCGAACCCTGTCCTTTTGGGGTTTTATGGAGGTTTCCTTATATAGGCATGATTGGCAACCATATAAAAATGTGATTGAACAAAAAGCACATGTTCTAAACCCAGAAAGACCTCCTTATTCGACTTTTCTTGGCCTCTCTGTGTAGTATTTCTTCCTCTAAGTTATGGAGCAGGACATTCTCTGGAATTAGAGTCTTTTGACCCACAGTCAGATTAAATTCCTACCTTGGGTAGGTATAAGGACATTGATAGCGGCAAGAGGCACACAAATTCCTAGGCAGAAAGGGCCAGTGAAACCCAACCTTCAAGCCAAAGACAGACTAAAGCATGACAGCCAGGCTATCAGCTCAGGGTAGAGTCCATGGCCAGGAGTGAGAACTTCCTCAGTGCCTTTTAGCTAATCAAATGGTGCTTTTCCCAGGCCCACCCATGGACCAGTCAGCACACACTCATGATCCTGAGCCCATAAAAACCCAGACTTAGTCACATATTGGGACTACCTGCCTTACGGCACCCTGTCACACAAAGGACTACCCACTTTGGGTCCCCTCTCGTGTTGAGAGCTGTTCTCCCCTTCAATAAAACCATACCCCACCTGGCTTACTCTCCAGTGTGTGTGTGTGTGTGTGTGTGTAACCTCATTCTTCTTGGACGTGGGACAAGAACCTGGGACCCGCTGAACAGTGGGAGTGAAAAAGGTTGTAACACTTTCCTGACTGGCTCACTGAGCTGAGGGCGGTGATGCACTCCCGTTCACTAGAGTGGCAACCCTTCTGGGGGCCTAGACCTCAGGATTTCCTGAGCTGGAGCTGTAACACTGTAATCCTCTCACCCCTTGCTGGTGCCAGGCAGCTGCCCCACGTGATGAGAACTGGCAGTGATGGGGCTGGGCCAGCCCAGAAGCCATGAGTGAAGTGGGGCGGCAGGACCAAATGAGCTGGGACATGCCCCCCTTCACCGAAGCATGCAGATGGTAGGAATGAATGAGCTATAATAAGAACAAGCTGCAATGCTTCCTGGGGACTCAGAGCTTAGGACTCCCTGAGCAAAAGGGTAACAACCCTTGGGGTTCCACAGTTGCTGGCATCTCCAAGTTTTCAGGCTCTCCTGCGTCCCCCACCCCTTGTCCAGATGCTGGCACCCAAGGAAGAAGCTGGTCTCAGCATGCCCAGCCCAGCTATGGGCTGAGCACAGAGCCACAGCAGGCATGGAACCTGGGCTAGTAACAGCTAAGCGCAGCCTGCCAGGCTTAGTGGGCAGAGCAAGTCTAGTGGCAAGCCCAGAGCCTAGTGAGGCCCTGACCAGAGGTGCCGCTGGGTAACCGGAGATTTCTGGCTGGTGAAGCAGCACTGAAAGAATCTTGTGTCAACAGGAGAAGGTCAGAGAGAGAGACTGTTCCCTGAGATCTGCTCCTGAGGCCTAATAAAGCAACCCAGCATTATAACAAAAGACTAACGAGGGCTATGGGAGTTAAAAGCCAGGAACTCTGGATGAAAACCAATATATATGTATTCGTCCATTTTTACACAGCCAAACCATATCAGTATATAATCATAATATCACACCAGGATAGTGGACAGCTCAGTAGTCTGAGAGCAAGAATATAATGCTCAATTCTAAACTAGAGAATGTAAACACAGCAAGGAAATCCTGGATACAGAGTTGAATTGCACCATGCTAGACTGGCTGCTGCTCTCCATGATTATGATCTGTCACACATCAATAAGAGACCTAGGACTTGCTTTCCAGAGAACAAGAGATGAGTAGTTTTGTTTGTAGGACACAGTGAATTTTGATGCGACTACCCTGAACGATTGCAAGCATATTCTTTCTCAAGCACTTTCTAAAGCTGAAAGTAAGTTCAGTAGCCTAGAAATTGATCTTCATCATGCAAGTGATGCTCTCAGAGAAAAGACCTTGGTTTTAGGATCTGTACAAAGAAACCTAAGCCCTCATGCATGACACTACCAGGTCAGGGATAACCAGGTCCACATGTCTTTATGTCTTTCCACAATGTCAGACTTTTACTGATGCTGTTTCAGCCACAAAAGCCATGAGCTGCATGGAGTTCCCAAGGAATTGATTCTCATGACTTCCTTTTCAGTCGGTAGAGCCATAGGCACACAGGTTCAAGCCACTCCACAAGTGAGTCAATATTGCAAACCCTAATAGTATACTTAATATATAATTTTATAGATTAAACTTCCCATAACAAAGTTAACATTTAACATCAAGAAAAGGGGATAGGAAAAAGGGTTAATGAACCACTCCAGGGAGAGAGACACAAAAAGAATATCCTGTTCTGGGCCAGGCAGTCCCTCAGTCTTGCAAGGAAGAGACTTTGATGTGGGCAGAGTCTTCAGTGGCAGATACCAGGTGCTTATCACAAGTGACAGCAAGACTGTCAGTTAAGATGGCCGTTTGAGCTGCTGAAGTCTTGCTCTTTCTATGGCCACGGAGTCCTCTGGTGAGGACTGAAAATGAAGGAGTGTGCTTGGTTATGTCCTCATTTAATTGAATAGAGTCTTTATTGATCAAGCAAAACATCTGGTCCCTGTTGGCAAAGTGCTTAATGAAATGTAAGATGGAGTCTTTTTCTGAGATGAAGTTACTTATGTCAAGGATACTCTATGTGTAAGCCAAACACAGTGTTAAATGAAGTAAATCAAACAAATGTATTAGGATGAGTAAGATAAAGTAAGTAAATACATTGGAAAGCAGAAGTCTGTAAAAGAGGGATTATCTTGACTACAGAGTAAAAACAGAAAGCCCCAAAACTTATATGGAAACAAATTTAGTACAACAAGAATGTGGAAACAAATTTAGTACAAGAAAGAGACCAAAGAAAGAGAAAACAAGATATAGTAGAAAAGTTAAAAGAAAATCTATCTTTGCAGACATAAGCAGCATCTTGAGAAAACTTAGTTAAGAGAGAATCAAATTGCTTCAATAAGAAGTTGGAGGGAGCTGAGAAAGATCTGAAATCTGAACTCTTGAAAATGAAAACTTTCCATAAGACTAATAAAACTGAGTTGGAAAAATATAACCAGCTCTATCTACAAGAATTAAAAGTTAGAACAAAACCAATGATAGAATAGCAGAGGTTAGTAGCAAACTCCTTGTAGAGAACAGCAGACCAGGTTTTTACGCCACTCTTATTACGAGGCAGTCCTAGAGTCACCATGTATGCTGAAAACAGGATAGTATTCAAAGAACATTTTCTAGTCACTCAGAAATCATCAACATTGTCAGAGGCCTTGATCTTCAGACAGATATAAACCTGACTGGAAGTCTTGTGGACACTTTTCACTGGTCAGAGTTTCTTTTCATATATTAAATTTGTTTTCTTCACTTTCAGCTTTAGCTTTGTTAGCTAGGGTATTTTTGTAAGACTCGCGAGTGGGGATGGGAAAGGTGATCTTTGTACTTTGTTTTCTTCTTACCCATCCCTCCCACCAAAAAATGAGACACCAGAACTGTTAATGTTACTGTTGCTCTGTGAGAAAAGATACCTTGGTGAATAATTTAGAGACATTTGTAGGGCTCAGAAGAAGACAGGAAAATGTGGGAAGGTTTGGAACTTTAGCCAAGAGACTTGTTGAATGGCTTTGCCCAAAATGTTGATAGTGATATGAACAATAAACTACTGGTTGAGGTGATATCGGATGGAAATGAGGAACTTATTGGGAACTGGAGTAAAGGTGATTCTTGCTTTGTTTTAGCAAAGAGACTTGTGGTATTTTGCCCCTGCCCTAGAGATTTGTGAAACTTTCACTTGAGAGAGATGATTTAGGGTATCTGGTGGAAGAAACTTCTAAGCAGAAAAGCATTCAAGATCTGACTTGGATCCTGTTAAAGGCATTCAGTTTTGTAAGGGAGGCAGAGCACAAAAGTTTGGAAAATGTGTACCCTGACTATGTGATAGAAAAGAAAACCCCATTTTCTGGGGAGAAATTCAAGCCAGCTGCAGAAATTTGTGTGAGTAACAAGGAGCCTAATGTTAATTCCCAAGATGGAGGAAATGTCTCCAGTCCATGTCAGGGACCTTCGCGGCAGCCCCTTCCCCCACTCCCCTCCCTCCACATCAGAGGCCCAGGAGGAAAAAGTGGTTTTATGAGCTGGACTCAGGGTCCCCATGCTGTGTGCAGTCTAGGGACTTGGTGCCCTGCATCCCAGCCACTCCAGCCGTATCTAAAAGAGGCCAAGGTACAGCTCAGGCTGTGGCTTCAGAGGGTGGAAGCCCCAAGGCTTGGCAGCTTCCATGTGGTGTTGAGCCTGCGGGTGCACAGAAGAATTGAGGTTTGAGAACCTCTGCCTAGATTTCAGAAGATGTATGGAAATGCCTGGATGCCCAGGCAAAAGTTTGCTGCAGGATGGCGGCCCTCATGGAGAACCTCCGATAGTGGGGAAGGGAAATAGGAGGTCAGAGCCCCTACACAGAGTCCCTACTGGGGCACCACCTAGTGGAGCTGTGAGAAGAGAGCCACTGTCCTCCAGACCCCAGAATGGTAGATCCACTGACAGCTTGCTCCATGCACCTGGAAGAGCTGCAGACACTCAATGTCAGCCCATGAAAGCAACCAGGAGGGAGGCTATACTCTGCAAAGCCACAGGGGAACAGCTGCCAAAGACCATGGGAACCCACCTCTTGTATCAGTGTTACCTGGATGTGAGACATGGAGTCTAAGGAGATCCTTTTGGAACAGTTAAGATTCGACTGCATCACTGGATTTTGGATTTGCATAGGGCCTGTGGCCCCTTCATTTTGGCCAATTTCTCCCATTCAGAATGGCTGTATTTACCCAATGCCTATACCCGCATTGTATCTAGGAAGAACTAACTTGCTTTTGATTTTACAGGCTCATAGGCAGAAGGAATTTGTCTTGTCTCAGATGAGACATTGGACTGTGGATGTTTGAATTAATGCTGAAATGAGTTAAGACCTTTGGGGACTGCTGGGAAAGCATGATTGGTTTTGAAATGTGAGGACATGATATTTGAGAGGGGCTAGGGGTGGAATGATATGGTTTGGCTGTGTCCCCACCAAAATCTCAACTTGAATTATAATATCTGTCAAAATTCGCACGTGTTGTGGGAGGCACCCAGTAGGAGGTAATTGAATCATGAGGGCCGGTCTTTCCCATGCTATTCTCATGATAGTGAATAAAACTCATGAGATCTGATGGGTTTATCAGGCGTTTCTGCTTTTGCTGCTTTCTCGTTGTCTTTTGCTGCCACAATGTAAGAAGTGCCTTTCGCTTTCTGCCATAATTGTGAGACCTCCCCAGCCACATGGAACTGTAAGTCAAATTAAACCTTTTCCCCCCAGTCTTGAGTATGTCTTTATCAGCAGCGTGAAATGGACTAATGCATTAAATTGGTACCAGGAGTGGAGTGTTGCTGAAAAGATGCTCAAATATGTGGAAGTGACTTTGGAACTGGGTAACAGGCAGAGGTTGGAACAGTTTGTATTGTTCAGAAGAAGACAGGAAGATGAGTGAAAGTTTGGAGCTTGCTAGAAACTTGTTGAATAGTTTTGACCAGTGAAGTCCAGGCTGAGGTGGTTTCAGATGGAGATGAGGAACTTATTGGGAACTGGAGCAAAGGTCGCTCTTGCTGTGCTTTATCAAAGAGACTTGTGGAATTTTGCCGCTGCCCTAGAGATCTGTGGAACCTTGAACTTGAGAGAGGTGATTTAGGGTATCTGGTGGAAGACATTTCTAAGCAGCAAAGCATTCATGAGGTGACCTGGCTTATTCTGAAAGCATTCAGTCATATTCATTCACAAATAGATGGTTTGAAGTTGGAACTTAATGTTAAAAAGGGAAGCAGAGCATAAAGGTTTGGAAAATTTGCAGCCTGACCATGAGGTAAAAAAGAAAACTCCATTTTCTGGGGAGAAATTCAACACTGCTGCAGAAATTTGCATAAGTAACAAGGAACTGAATGTTTATAACCAAGACAATAGGGAACGTGGCTCCAGGGCATGTCAGAGATTTTCACGGCTGCCCCTTTCATCACAGGCCCAAAGGCCTCTGAGGGAAAAATGGTTTCACGGGCCTGGCCCAGGGCCCCACTGCTCTATGCAGCCTTGGGACTTGGTGCCCTGTGTCCCAGACGCTCCAGCTCCAGCCATGGCTAAAAGGGGCCAAGATACAGCTTGGCCTTTGCTTCAGAGGGTGCAAGCCCCAAGCTTTGGCAGCTTCCACATAGCATTGGACCTACAGGTACACAGAAGACAAGAGTTGAAGTTTGGGAACGTCTGCCTAGATTTCGGAGAATGTATGGAAATACCTGGATGTCCAGGCAGCAGTCTGCTGCAGGGGTGGGTCCCTCATGAAGAACCTCTGCTATGGCAGTGCAGAAGGCAAATGTGGGGTTGGAGCCCCCACACAGTGTCCCCACTGGGACACTGCCTAGTAGAGTGCTCAGAAGGGGACCACTATCCTGCAGACCCCAGAATGGTAAATCCAGTGACAGCTTGCTCTGTGCACCTTGAACAACCGCAAGCACTTAATACGAGCCTGTGAAAGCAGCCACGGGGGCTGTCCCCTGCAGAGCCATGGGGTGGGGCTGCCCAAGACCTTGGGAGCCCACCTCATGCATCAGCGTGTCCTGAATGTGAGACATGGAATGAAGGAGACTTTGGAGGTTTAATATTTAATGATTGCCTGGCCAGGTTTTGCACTTGCATGGAGCCTGTGGCCCCTTTGTTTTGGCCATTTTCTCCCATTTGGAACAGGAATATTTCCCTCCTGTATCCCCTGTGCCCCCATTGTATCTTAGAAGTAACTAACTTGCTTTTGATTTTGCAGGCTTATAGGTGGAAGGGACATTTCTAAGTGGTGTAAGTTCTTAAAACAGAAAAAATAGCCTTTCTTAGCACTACCCTTTGTGTCTACTTAAAAAAGTTATTTTTTGATTTTATTTTCCTATAAATTCATTGTTTTCATCCGAACAGCAACTGCAGTTGCAGGCATTTTTATGACCAACTCATGGATAGTCTCACTTTAGAGAACCCAGACTAATACACTGCCCTTTGTAAGCTATTGTTGCTAACGTGTGTTAAAGGCAGATAGGGGCCAAAAGGTGTTCAAAAGTATAAGCAATTAGACACAGAAAGTTCTCAGATTTGGGTGGCCTTGTTGAGGGAAACATAAGCATGATTGTGCCCATTATCTGAGGATTTCTAGGGTAGCCTCACTGCTACCCTAGGTGGGGAAATTCTCTTCCCCACCTGCCAGCCAGGGGCCCAACGTGCATTTGCATCTCAGTGGCTCCTTTTTAGGCCATCAGGAATTTTTTTCTTAAATACCAAGTTCATCTGAAAAGATATGAGGAATTAGTTCACACTCACTTGGAAACAGGACTGGCAGAAATAAGATCTAGAGCACACTGGCCAACTTCACTTCAGTAACCTGCCGCTCTCACCACGCAAATCAGGCAGCCGTATTATGGCAGGGGCTTGTAAAAACTGAGGAACAAGCCACTCGTGTCTCAGTTTCTCTTCTGTTCCCAGTAATGTGCAGTGTTCATGCATTTTCTTTTTTTGTTTGTTGTTTAAAAATTTTATTCATTCTATAAGTCACTCAAATTTCTTAACTATTTCAGTTTAGTGTGACACAGTATAGAGAGTGGGATGTAAGAACCATAAACTATTCCGTAACCACATTTGAATCAAGTAATCATGATTTGTGTTCCCTTTGGCATCTCAGTATCTCCAGGCTCCAGCACTTGCTTAGCTGTTATGACTCCGGCGAGCCTGTGTTTCTGGGAGAGCGCTACGGCTACGGCCTGGGCACTGGCGGCTACAGCTACATCACGGGAGGAGGAGGGTAACTATGATCACAGCTTTCTTCAACTACTTTGAACATAAACTGTCTTTTCCACTTGAGAGGTGGGTCTCTGGCACTGGGATCTATACTGATATGTGAGTACTCTGTGAATAGTGGTTGTTAGTATGATAGGAAAGTGAACATTATATTTGCTAAATATTAAAAGAACACACAGTAAATATTTTAGCCCTTGAAGAAATGATACAAAAAAGTATGTCATACTTGGTAGAATGTCCCTAACAATGGTTGCTTCTAGGCAGCCAACTAGTTTTGATTGTGTTTAAATGGAGAGAGCAATTGGTTATAGATTTTAATCTCAGAGAAAAAGCCATTAGACTATTAAATTATGTAATGCTTAATAAATCACCTTTGGGGAAAGTATAGAAGCTTACTTAGGCAATTAAGTGATATTTGTGTAGGATTTATAGGTTTTAAATAACAGTTAAAAATCAATGTTTTAAATGAAGCGTCTGCCTAATCTCTTATGAAGAAAGATTTTAACTTGATTTATATGGGTGAATCAATTAAGCAGTTTTCCCTATTACTTCTATAGTCTTACTATTGGTGCGTGTAGGCAAAATCTTATCAACTGTAGTCATTTATATTCATTCAGTAGATATTTATGTCTGCTGTGTGCCAGGCAGCATTCTAGTTTATAATCTAATGGATGATACGCTTCTGGAGGGCTAGGACCTTAAATTCCTACTTTGCAATTCCCTAGATTGGAACAATTCCTACAGGAACCTGCAGGCTCTCAACAGTCATATGACAGGCATCCTGATTTGGTCTAGCCAATTCAGTGGTGAAGATTACAGGGTTATGGAGGTGGCTCTTTTGCAGTGATAACCAAACCTGAGCGTGTGTGCTGATCTTTGTTAGTCTATGACTTGCATCTGCCTGAGGTCAATAACAACAGTAGGGGGAGTCCAGGGAGGCCTTTGAAAAGACACTAGAGTAAGCCCAAGGAGTGTTGACCTCCTTATCAAAAAAGGTTCAAGCTATTTGCAGCCTTACTGTAATGCATTGGGCTTTCTGGGTGAAGAGTTAGGGCCGATTAAGGATCAGAGCATGGCACCCATCGAGCCAGGATGTTCCACTTTGAAAGTGGCCCTGTTATTTGTATATGGGTTTATATACTTTATAGCATGATAGTGTTCATATAATATTTTTAAAACAGAAGTGACTTGTTACGTGATTTCTGCAAGAAAACCATTTTGTTGTCTTACATTGCGTATTGGATTTAGCTGTTGTTTCCAAGACTGGCACTCAAGGCCTTCTGAAACCTCACTTTACCTTACCTATCTAGCATTGCCTTTCATCATCCCAGTTGGTTGTTCATTCATTCAACTGGCCTTGTGTGGGCCAGACACGGGGAATGCACAGATGAAAGCTGCATAGCCCTTCCCCACAGGAGCTCACAGGCCAGTGCCAGATTTGCAAATACGTTGCACTTGTCATTACTCCCCCTTCCCTTGCCCCGGCAGGCCCTGCTAGACCACCAAAGTGGCACCTTTCACTTCTTCTGTGCTCAGCGTCTCCCTTGCTCCTGGGTACTTCCCACCACCTCTAGTTTTTCCATCTTAAAACTTCTCACCACCACCATGCCATCTTCTTCCTACCCTGCAGAACATCTTGAGTTCACTACTCTATCTCCATTTTCTCAGCTCCATGCTCAGCCCTTTAAGAGTCATTAACTCCCAGCCTCCTTAACTATCTCACCAAGGTTTCCAGCAACCTTGCTGTAGCTAAATCAAATTAATAATTTGCAGTTTTTATCCTATTTCACCTCTTAGCAACCTTTAATGCCAGTGACTGTTGACCTGAACACTCCTTTCTCTTGCTTTCCAGAGCGGCATCCTGTCCTTGTTCATCCTTCTTTCTGGTCATTCCTTCTTGGTTGTTTCTATCTTATCCCTTCAATGTCTTATGTTTCTCAGGCATCTTTTCTAGTCCTCCTTCTCACCCCGTGTTGTCCCTGGATGATCGTATGGCTTGATGCTGAATGTACCCAGAACTCTTTCTCCAGTCTAGAACTCTGCTGGCCTCCAGATTCATAGATTCAAAGGGCATCTCCACTTGACTGATTGACAGACACATCACACACAGCACCTTGTCATTTCTGACTGTAACCCCTGATTGGTTCTTCCAATGTGCCCCTCTTAGGGAAGACATTGGCATATAAGAGTTCTTATCCCAGGAGTCTGAGAGTCAGCTCTTACCCTTTCTCTCCTTTCCCCACTCCCTGCAATCAACTGAATCACCCAGTCCTGTCCATTTTATTTCCTAAATCGCTCTTCCGTCAATACTTCTCTCTACCTCCAGTAATCTCAACCAGGTCACTGTCATCTCCTGTATGAGTTCCTGCCACAGCCTCCTGTTCTCCCTACTTTTTTGTCTTAAACTGCACTCCATGCTATTGTCCACACTGTAGTCAAAGGGACCTATCTAAAAGCAGATCTAGTCCTCTCTCCCCTCTGCTCAGATGCCCTCAGTGGCTTCTCATTGTCTTTATTTTTCCCCAAGAGTATGAACCTTTTTCTACTTTTGACACCTAAGATGAAGAGATGATCATTCAGATTTTAATAAGAATCAAGTTGATCTGGGATGAGTCCTCAGTTTTGATCATCTCTGGTTTGCCTGATTAACAGCCTCCCTGGATGTTGCTGAGGCCACTGCTTTGGGCCCAAAGGCCCAAGAAGAGTTTTGTTTTCTACCTACTTACTAGGCCCAGTTTGCCGCTGAAAGCTGCCATGGCTGGCCTGCTACTCCCCTAGCAATTCATTCATCTAGGCTCTTCATGGCATTTACCTCTCTTCAGTTTCATAATTATATATGATTTTCCTATTATTTGAATATTTTTGAGTGTTACTTTACCATGGCATGAAAGTCTTTTGCTTTGCATCCTCTGAACTGGCAGTAGAACTTCTCCCTTTGCCTTTAGGATCAAGTCCACACTCCAAGGCTTATAAGACCTCTCATGATCTTGGCAGATGCTGTTTTACCTTTCTAGCCTCATCCATCTACACCCTCATCTTAAAGAACTCTTGCTGAACTTGTTTCAGTTTCTCTGAAGCACTATTTTTTTCCTTTCCTCCCAAGATATGACATTTGCTGGTCTCTGTGTGGCACCATTTCCCCAACTTTCTGCCTGTCTAGTTCCTCCTTGTTCTTTGGACTCACCATAGCTATCACCATTTACTCTTGAATGCCTTTAGCCCAGTCTAGCCTCTCAAATCTGGGTTTAGTGCATTTCTAATGTATTTTCACAGCATATTATGCAAACCATTATCATTTAATAGCCTATTTACTTTTCTGTTTTCCACTTAAATTATGCATTATTTGAAGGCAGTACCTGTGTGTTTCATTTCTCATTATTTCCTCACTTCTTAGCATAAGGACTCATGTTTTTCAAGGTACAGGGAATAAACGAATAAACAAATCCATGAACACAAGGCACTGATCTTTATATCACTAACATTGACCAATGTGATGTTCTGTTTTTAATAGCGCTTTTACAAAGATGCAGGAACATTCTTCATGAGATTGTCTCTTACGTCAACCTTTGATAAAAGCTGTAAGACGTAATGTTGATTAGTTTCTCTAGTATTACAGTAGAATTTTCTGATGCTCTTATCTAGCTGGAGAACCAATATGCCTTTTAACAGCAAGTCAGAATCAGTGGCTTGTAAAACCAATTCATGGACCATAACTAGCATTTTAAATTAATGAACTATTGAGTGGAATGGAATAAAATGGAAAATATCAGAGTGCATTCATTGCATGTCATAAGGGTGGGTATTGTGACATTTTTGTTTCAGCTTTATACATACCCATGCAGACTCACACACCAAACATAAATGGTTGCAATGTGAAATTCATTTCTTGATTTCTAATTGTGGGTCACAGTCACGTAAATTTTTGAAAACCACTACCTTAAACCATCTGTCGTAGGTAAGGGTGTTTTGACAGAGCCGAGTCAGACATGCAGGTTCCTGTGGTTTCTGTGTAGGTATTTTGCATTATTTGGAGCATGAGACCTTTGTACTATTTGAATCCAAGTGTCTGTTTTTCACTTTGTTGCTTACTCCATGAAAGTTTTGGTACTTGGAGAAAACAAGTTGAATTTTTTTTTTTTTTAATTTCACTAGGTTTTTGAGGGCAGGCGGTGTTTGGTTTTATGAGTAAGTTCTTTAGTGGTGATTTCTGAGATTTTGGTGCACATATCACCCAAGTAGTGTACACTGTATCCAATGTGTACTCTCTTATCCCTCATCCCCACCCTTCTTCTGAGTTCCCAAAGTTCATTCATTGTATCATTCTTATGCCTTTGCATCCTCATAACTTAGCTCCTACTTATAAGTGAGAACATGTGATGTTTTGACCATTTCTTTTTGAAAATACTTATTTACATATGTGCATTTAGGTAGGAAGCTGTGCTTAGGGTATCTATCATCAGCCTTTTTGGCAGCCTTGGGAGCAAATGACTACACCAGAATAAGACGTTGGGCAATGTCCTCAGAAGAGGCAGCAGGAAGTGTTACCCAAAGAGACCACCATGACCTGTTTATTGGCTGAAGGCCGGGAGGGGCAGGCGTGTTTCTCATGCATGTTCCCTTCCTACATTTTCTTGCTCTGCACTGTGTTCTTGGGCAAGTCCCAGACTCTCATTTCAGTTTTTCTTATTTTAGACATTTGTATATTGTATATTGAAGGAAATAAAATAATCCTGTAGCCTTTCAACATCTTTTTAACATTTAATAGTTGGTGGCCAGAGCAGACAAGTGTTCTTTCCAACCAGGATATGACTGGTAGTTTTCCATTTTGGCGAGCAACCTTATTTGGAAAGAACTCATCAGCATGCTAATAAACAAGTATTATTGACGGCTCATATTCACTTAGTTTATGCAGATGATTAATGTGTAGGCAAAAGTATAAAATAATTACAAATTAAAAGTTCATGCTCTCATTTCATCTTCCTATAAAGTTAGTTTTCAGAGAGCGGATCAAAAAAATGAAAGTCTTTCTCATTTTCTCATTCTACTCGATGCTGACAAAAGAAAAAAAGCATTTTTACTATTTACTGTCCACCCATCTTCTCATGTACGCTCTTTTCCCAGATTCAGTAGCTTGAGCCCAACGTGGCCGATGGGGTGTAGGAGTTCCACTCAGCCACAAAAAATGTGGCGGGGGAGGTTTCACTGTGGACAGCAGGCTTTCTAAGAGAAAGGCAATTTATGGTGGGTTTTCAGACTTGCAGTTTTCCTTTCTCTGTAGTTGACAGGAACTTCGTTTCTTTTTATACCTTCCTATTTTGTTACAACATCTTATGTAAAGAAATTCTCTTGTCTAGTCAAGGGCAGGGAGGGAGTCCTGCACTGTTGCAGGGGATGGGGGAGGGGGTTGGCCGCTAACATTAGGTAAAACTGTGCGGAATTGAGCCCAGCATGTGGAATCAGTGTTTTTGATTCAGGGATTCAAGCTCTTTGTCCTTTTTTCCTTCCTCCTAGAGTGATTCATAGACTGTTTCCTCCCCCAGGAAGAAGGTCTTTGCAAAGGCAACTTTGTTCTCGCTTGTTTGATGCATCAAACTTTTATTGAGTGCTGTGGGCAAGGCCTTATATGTGGCAATGGGACTGTATGGATGAATTTTAAGTAGTTTTGCCTTAAGGAAAGTCTTTGATGATCAAGACTGAACTTGTGAATCATATTTTCCTTCAGCCCTCTCAGTTTTGAGCTTTTATGATATAAAAGATTCATTTCTACCTTAGGATCAGAATGGAAACAAGAAACCAAACTGTATTTTAAAACAAAGAGAAATTATTTTGGGAACTTGGTACGAAAGTGTTGGAAAGGGCCAGAAGACTAAAAGAGAACAGGTAGGGTTTTACCTGAGCTCGGTAACTAGAGAAAGCTGCTGTTGCCTCTCAGTCTGGAGGAGTAGAGTCCTGTTTCCCGGGGCCCATTTGTGCAGCAGCGGTCTCTGTGGAGCTGCTCTAACCCCTTTCTCTGCTCTGGCTCCCACTAGAATGGTCTTCAGCAGAGAAGCCATCAGGAGACTTCTCGCCAGTAAATGTCGGTGCTACAGCAATGATGCTCCCGATGATATGGTCCTGGGAATGTGCTTTAGTGGCTTGGGAATCCCTGTGACACACAGCCCTCTCTTCCATCAGGTGAGGAAATGGTTTTTATTCTTCCCTCACAGCGGGTGGGAGACATCCTTTACAGGACTGTTACCCTGTTTGATGTAACACTGCATCATGTACATCATGAAGACGGGAGGCAAAAACATATTGAAAACCAAGTGGCGTTTGACTGGGATCCTCACATGTAGGACCAGGGAAAATCTGGGTGTTTTGTTTTGTTTTGTTTTGAGACGGAGTCTTGCTCTGTCGCCCAGGCTGGAGTGCAGTGGCACAATCTTGGCTCACTGCAACCTCTACCTCCTGGGTTCACACCATTCTCCTGCCTCAGCCTCCCGAGTAGCTGGGACTATAGGCACTCGCCACTATGCCCGGCTAATTTTTTGTATTCTTTAGTAGAGACAGGGTTTCACTGTGTTAGCCAGGATGGTCTCGATCTTCTGACCTCGTGATCCACCCGCCTCGGCCTCCCAAATTGCTGGGATGACAGGCGTGAGCCACCGCGCCCAGCTTTTTTTGTTTTTTGTTTTTTAGTTAGAAAGATTGGTGGCATTTAAAAATTACTGGATGCTGCCTAGAAATACATAGTACTGACCTAATATTGTCCTACTGGCCACTGAGTCTATGTAATTCTACACCATCCTCAGTTTTTACACTGTCTGTCTTTTTACTGAGATTTTCTCCTTCACTTGCCATTAAACTGAATGGCTAAAATCTATTAAATTGCAATTGGGTATCTCAATAAGCATATATTCTTGGGGTTATGGAACAGAAGAGATGAGCTTATGTTTACCAGGGACGGGTAGTGCTTATAGCCTCCCCATATTGCAGTTTGGGGGTTGGAGAAGGAAATCCTGCATTATTTTTAGTATCTTTTATGAACCAAGTCAGTGAATTTTCTGCTAAGAATAATAGCAGATGTTCACAAACTTAAAATAAACATAGATCCATACCCATCTAATATCCTCCTTCAAGAAATTTAAAGTTTTTGAAACTTGAAGTGTGTGTGCATATGTATTTTAGGTGCCTTCTCTTATACTGAAAATACAGTTTTTATGCTTTATTTACTTACTTTTATTTATTTATTTTGAGATAGGGTCTTGCTCACTGCAACGTGGCTCACTGCAGCCTTGATCTCCTGGGCTCAAATGATCCTCTTGCCTTAGTCTCCCAAGTATCTGGGACTATAGGCACACACCGCCATGCCTGACTAATTTTTAAATTTTTTTTATAGAGATGGGGGTCTTACTGTGTTGCCGGGGCTGGTCTCAAACTCCTGGATGCAAGCGATCCTCCCACCTCAGCTTCCCAAAGTGCTAGGATTATAGATGTGAGACACTGCACCTGGCCCATGCTTTATTTATTTAGTAACCAGTAGCAAACATTATCATAGCAATATAGAAAACTTAGCATGACAGAAATAGTACTATAGAAAACAACTCGAATAAGACTAAGAAAGTGTTTGCATCATCAGGAAAGGCAGAATCCATTTCTGTATCCTTGAGACAATAACAGAGCATAAAAATAGACCTTTAATATAAGGAAATGTATGAGAAACCTCCTTCCTGATGTCAGTTAGAAGATACTTATTTGTCCTTTAGGACTTTGAGAGGTCTTACCCGCTTTAAGCCTGTGTTGTGTTAGGAAGACTTAGGAAAGAAGGTGTTACTCTCTGCGGCTCCCTCTCTCGCTCTGTTTCATGGTGTTTCAGTCACGCAATAAAAGGGGTAATTAAAACTGTTAGCGTATAAGGGAAATAATTTATCAAGGTTAGTGTGACAGGTCTTAGATTTTTATAGCAGCCCTTTTCATTTGGGGAGAATAAATTGGCTAATAAAATGATAAGGAGAAAAGAAAGAAGGAAAACCATCTATAGGCAAAAGTCCTTTGAAGATAATTTTTTTAAAAAAGGTTGTTGTTTCCCCCACTTCAGAACCCTTGATTTCCCTAATTCACATACATGTTAAACTCTTCTAAAATCATAAAATATGTTTAAAACCTATCCTCCCCAACCGATAATGCTTGTATCTTCCAATTCTTAAGCCTCTTTTAGAGAGTTTGATAACGATTTGGACATTGCTTTCCATTTATAGTGTTTAAACCCTGGTCCAAACTGTGTTTGTTCATCTTCACAAAGAAATATGAGGCAAAGAGATAAAATGTAAGAATCCTGATGAGCTAGAGACAGAGTGGGCATTTGGAGGCAGTCTCAAATGCAAAATTGCCTGGGCTGTCACAGCCCTTCTGTTTCTAGAGAAAGTTACTGTGAATTCACAGATTTAGAAGGGGACTCCAGGGAATACCTAGTATTTCCCACCTTTGTTGAAAGTACAGCACCTAGAGCATGTGGTTTTCTGTTCTTCCAAAATTATGTGCCACTAATGGACATGGCAGTGTGCAATGGTTGGTGGTTGCTCAACTCTGGAAATTTCCCAAAAAGTTTTAGACCACCATGATGGTGGGTGAACTGTATGGTATGGAAATCATTTTTTTAACACAGTTATAAAAATGCATTTATCTAAGGAAATGTGATTTTAGTCTCCATTTGTTGCCCTGTTTAGTGTGCTCCAGTATTTACAGATGAAAAGTTCTAATTTTGCCCAATGTAGGAGGTCTTTCCTTTTTCTTTTTTTCAAGATGAAGTCTTGCTGTATCACCCAGGCTGGAGTGCAGTGGCATGATCTCAGCTCACTGCAACCTGTGCTTCCTGGGTTCAAGCAATTCTCCTGCCTCAGCCTCCCGAGTAGCTGGGACTATAGGTGTGTGCCACCTCACCCGGCTAATTTTTTGTATTTTTAGTAGAGACGGGGTTTCACGTGTTAGCCAGGATGGTCTCGATCTCCTGACCTTGTGATCCACCTGCCTCGGCCTCCCAAAGTGCTGGGATTACAGGCTTGAGCCACCACCCCCGCCCAGCTGCAGGTCTTTCTTATGCAGTTTCAGCTCCTCTCTCTTCCTGTATGCAGATGCCTACCACACTCTGTTCCTCAAGTTCTTCCCCGCCCCTCACCCTCCTGTTTGGGATTTCCTCTTGGCATTTTGGGCGTAGAGATATGATTATTAGAGGCTGCATAGACTTCTTGGTATTAAAGATACCATTTTGGATGTATTTCACTTTTCTAGTTTTGTCTAATGCTTTTCCATGACCTCGTTTGTCAAAAATGACCAGCAAATTGTAATGTTTAATAAGCCAGCTCTTTTAATGCATGCGTAGGCTCCCTGAAATGCAGTGAATCACTTCTAGAATCTGCATTAATCGAGGGAAAAAATGTTACGGTTTATTTTTTTCCTGTTAGATGCATTTCTGTCTTCAACAGTTCATTTTAAAGGTGAAAACAAGCAAGGATTTGTTTCCATTGCTTTTACAGTAGTCCTTCCTTAACCACAGGGGTACGTTCCAAGACTCCCCCTCCCCCCGCCCCCAGTGGATGTTTGAAACCTTGGATATACAGAATCCTACGTATACTTTGTTTTTTCTTATACTTTACATACCTATGATCAAGTTTACTTTAGAAAGTAGGCAGAATAAGAGATGAACAGTAATAAAATAGAGCAATTATAACCGTATGCCGGCATCACTACTCTTGCTTTAGGCTATTCTTAAATAAGGGTTCCTTGAACACAAGCACTGTGATACTGCTGCAGTGGACTGGATAATGAGGCGGCTTCTAGTGACTTAGGGGCGGGGAGTGTAGACAGCATGAAAATGCTGGACAAAGGGAGGATTCATGTCCAGTGTGGGATGGAGTGGAACACCCCACATTTCATCCTGATACTCAGAGGGGCCCGCAACTTAAAACTTAGGAATTGTCTATTTCTGTAATTTTCCATTTAACATTTTCAGACTAAAATTGACTGTGAGACACACTTCAGAAAGTGAAACCATGGATAAGGGGGAACTACTCTTTCTTTCTTCTGGGATCATTGTGGAATTATCTTCTAACGGAATTGAGAGGATGTCTGTCTTTGGTTCTCTTCCTTGCCAGTAAACTCTCTCAGAGGGCCTTGCAAAGAAACATCGTATAATAAATGAATTCCTTCACCTAATACTCAAACCTTTCCCAACTCTATTACCAGTGTGTATTTTTTGTCTATCTCACTGTTTTTTCCTTTTAAAATTCCTTTTAGATTTTTAACTTCATGAGCAGTTACAATTTCTTAAAAATAGCAGTTGTGACAGTTCTCCCCTTAGATTCTTTTGACCTTTTCTCCACAGATATTATTGTTGAAACACTCGTCTGAATAGTGTATTTGTGCTGGTGGAGGTAGGTTAGGCCAGGGGCTGCTGAGTGTACCCAGCCGGTGGTGAGACGGCTCGAGCAGAGGCAGCCCGTGCCCTGGCGGAGCACTGGCCCTGGGCTCAGCACCTCTCTCTGGTCTCTAGTCCAGTGTTTGCTAGTCATGTTACTTCTGGGAGCTCCGGTTTCCTCAGCGGTAAACTGGAAGTGAACCATAATGTTCTGTCCCTTTTACAAGGTTGTTTCTAGGATTAAATGAGATAAAATTTAACAAAGGTATTCTGTAAACCATTTAAGGGAGTTTATTCATATCAAAGATTTAGGCAGACTATAATAAAATAGTAGCCTACAAAAGGCTTGTTTTTAAAATGCATCACATCTAGTTTTGATAGTCAAGACAGTTTTAGTATCGATGACCTAATGAGTTACTTTATAAAACAGAAGGCCCATATAAATTAATAAACAAATTTAAGATGATTACTGGCCGGGCAAAGTGGCTCACGCCTGCAATCTCAACACTTTGTGAGGCCAAGGGCGGGTGGATCATCTGAGGTCAGGAGTTCGAGACCAGGCTGGCCAACTTGGTGAAACCTTGTCTCTACTAAATACAAAAAATTAGCCAGGCATGGTGGTGCGTGCCTGTAATCCCAGCTACTCAGGAGGCTGAGGCAGGAGAATCACTTGAACCCAGGAGGCAGAGGTTGCAGTAAACTGAGATTGCCCCATTGCGCTCCAGCCTGGGTGGCAGAGTGAAACTCCATCTCAAAAAAAAAAAAAAAAAAGTGATTCCCAAGAGAAACTGGATACTTTGCTTAGAGAAAACAAAATAGTATCTGATTTCAGTTTCTTTCTAACCCTATAGGTTACTTCTTCAATCTTATTCTAACCTGTATCTAGTTCTGCTTAAGTTTTATTTTCTAACTTCTAAAAAATGTTGCAATGTAGATAATATAAAAACTTTTTAGGTGCTTTCGCAGACAATTTTGGGTTACTTGCAATTCTCATTTACACCTCATTTACACCTCTGGAACTAGACTAGATATTTGGGCAGGAAGAGAGTATGAGTTATGTTATCCTTCTCCCCAGTGAGCTCCTTGTTTTCTTTCTTCGAATGACGTCACCTAATTACACATTAGAGCAGTAGACAGGCCAAGGGAAATCTGAGAAATCTTTGCCCTGGCCCCCCACAACCCACATGTGGCCAGAGTTTCCTTAGAAGTACCTGGAACGTAACAGTTTTTCTGTCTTTGTGCAGAAGTGATACTAGTAGCTTAAATGGCTTACCAAAAAAGCTTTTTGTATTTATTACCATGGTTCAGGAATCTCCCAGAGGCAAGACTATGGAACATAGAAGCAAAGAGCAGTGCATTTGGGATATTAAGGTAATTGGAGACACAAAAGCAAAGAACCTGGAGTTAGAAGAAAGAGATCAGAAAATAGTTTCCTTTTTGCTTTTAGATTCCCATAGCCAATATTAAGTAGTGAAGTAAAGCAATCCACTTTATAAACTCAGATGCTCTTCTGCAGCAAAATTATTTTCAGTCAACAAGGAAGCCTAACTCTCTATTTTTCCTGCAGGCTCGGCCAGTGGATTACCCTAAGGACTACCTTTCTCATCAAGTTCCCATATCGTTCCACAAACACTGGAACATCGATCCAGTGAAGGTGTATTTCACATGGTTGGCACCCAATGAGGAAGCCAAAGCCAGGCAGGAGACACAGAAAGGTTTTCGAGAGGAGTTATAAAGCAGGGTGACCTGTGAGCATAGCCTGCGCAGGGAATGAACTGGAGACTGTGACCTCATCCCACTGTGCTGTGCTCACAACGCTTGTGTCTACCACATGGCATTGGACACTTCCTGACTTTAGGGGGCGATTTTATGTGTGGTATTTTTTGACAGAGGAAGAAAAGGGGTCATAGGAGAAACTTTTTTTTTCTGGGAAAAATCACTTGCTTTTGACTTACGCAGTTGTTTTAACACTTAGTGATGACTGTTTATTCTACGAACTGTGATACAGCAGTTTTTATTATTGTCACAGGAAAATAAATGATACCAGAAGTCCCTTTCCTGTTCTGTCTCTTCATTATAATGGAAGTTTCAGTTGAGCATGAGCCTGGAGTGACTGTCTACAGTTCTATTTGTATATATAAAAAGAAGAATGAAAGTCTTTTGACATGGATATTACCAATGGTATGAACTTTTAAACCATATTATTGATGATGAAAATTATTTCCTGGGAACTCAGTAGGAATAATACTGTGTTAAGGAATAATACTGTACATAAAACATCATGAAACTCTAGGTATGAAATCCCCTGGAGTCTGTAATCATGGTGGTTATGTTTTATCTCTTCTTTTGCTGTTTGTGCCTCATAAAGAGAATGAGGTCTTCTGCTAGAGCTTCGTATTGCTTTAGAAGTTCATTTGTGTTCTATTTCTCCCTGAAGCCCTGTCTTTATGGCCTACTTGTAACATGAAAGTGTAGTAGATGCTGCCACAAAATAGTGTCCTCAATATTTTAAAACAATGTTGATGTGTTTTGTTCAAGTCAGCAAGCTCTATGTGAGTCTCAGGAAGTGAATTCAATTTGGACCTTATGTTTTACTCTTTTTCTTAATGTTACCTAATGACTCTCTCCTGACTCAGAAGAGAAACCCCTTGTGGAAGGACAACATGGTAATCAGGCAATTTCTCTGGGTCCCCAAAGAATGACATTTGAACACAGTATTTTGAAACAGCTCTAGTTTTCAAATTATATCTTTAATATATAGTAACTTAACATATTCAGTATTAATGTATAAAAAAGCACTCTGTTTAATTATATAATTCAGTTTTTGTAAAGGTATTTGCATAAAATTTGATTTAATATGTCTTAAACTGATTTTGATATAGTAAATTACTTATTTTTTTCTTTTTAATAAACACTGTTATTCATTAACTTTGCTTATAATGCTTTTTATAGCCAAGCACAGAATTCAAAGCCATACCACCAAAAGTACCTGTGTGTGTTTATGTGTTTTTCTTGTAGTATAGATTTGACTCATTCCCAAAATGATGCAATAGTATTAGTATTTACCATTTTTCCAGATTAGCAACTACCAGAACTCGTGTGTGTTGCAGTGATAACACAATGCATTGGATTCAGTTTTGTGAAAATGGATTTTGTGGCCATCCAAGAGATATATCAGGGATGATCAGCTGATGAGAGGCTCCAGAAGGATTTCTAGATCGCATCAAGCCTCTACTGATGGCCTTAGCTTTGTTGTCATTGTAACTGAGATTGTTGTCATTGCCACCATGGTAGTCACCTTCATGTCATCTATAATAATACTCCTGGAGAGCCCTGGCTGCCTACACCAGTGGAAAAGAGTCTCCAGTTCTGCTCCGGCCTACTAACTGTTACCACTGAGAGAACAACATGTTCATTTGACAGGATTGAAGCTGGCATCCGTACATGAAGATCCGTGTCAAGCTTTCTTCTTTGGTCTGATCAGTGCCTTCTACTGATACCGGGGCACCTCCTCTGGTACTTTTAAGTGTTTTGTTAATTACGTTTACTTTTTGGAACTGTGTAAGCCTAACCACAAATAAAAGATCTTTGCCTAAGTTTTATATTTCTCAAATATTGTGTTCATTAGTCTAGACTCGGAATGGGGAGGGGAAATGGGGAAAAGGAATGAATGAAATCAGAGAAAAAACTCAGCAGCCCGGTAAATACAGTTTAAAGAGAGAATAATCACTTCAGAGCTACCCTTTTAAGAGAAAACCATCAGAAATTGACAGTGTTTATATAAAGTTTATAAAGCCATTATGTTTTATTGTATAACAAATCAGAGATGTTATTTTAGAATCGACTCTCATCTAAAGAACTCAATTTTGAGTCTGACATTTCCAGGACCAGATATTGTCTTATTCACATTTCCTTTGCTTTGAAATAGGCTTTCCTTCCAAATGGCTGTTTTTAGGATAGGGATGTTAGTATCAGGGATTTGTGTGTGGAATAACTGGAATGTCATTTTTACTTTTAAGCCATTCCTGATGATATAGCCAAAGCGGGTTGTCTGACTATGTAGGATTTTTACATCTTGCAGCTAAATCAGAAATCCGGACATGAAAATAACCTTTCTAGGACGTCTGGAAGCAGAAAACAATAATAGCATGCTAAATTAAAAACGATGCTATGTATGGGTATGTAAATATCGGTGCTCTCTGCATTTCTGGGTTTATTGAAGACCTCTTGTGCTTCCACATCTCTGTATGTATATTTCCTCAAAAATTAACATAGTTGACATCTTCAAGAATGTTTCTGTTGTCTTCCATTCATAATCAGAGATGTAATTTCTATAGACTAAATTATGTAATTAAAAGTTGAACACTTTCTTACAAAGCAAACTCCAGGCCCAGATGGTTTCATCTGTGATTTTCTCCAGGCATCTGAAGATGAAATACTATGTTTATGGAACATAAACTCTTTCAGAGCATAATGAAAAAGGAAACATTTCCAGCTGAATTTATGAGACCCAGATTTCTCTGACACCAAAACTTGACAAAAGAAAATCACAGACTAACACCTTTCATGAACATGAAAGACAGTGATTCTAAACAAAATTATCAGCAATATGTAAAAAGGATACATAAAACGGATAGTAACTCATGACCAAATGGGTTTATTCCAGGGATGCAAGGCTGCTGTAACATTCAAAAATCAAGTAATTGACCACATTAATAGAATAAAGGAGAAAAATGTATAACCATTTTAATAGCGCAAAAAAGGAGGAAAAAAAGCATTTGACAGAATTCAGCAGCCAACCTTGTAATTTTCAGAAACTGGGTAAATTCCTCAATATAATAAAGAGCATCAAAAAGTATCATAATACCTAATGCTTTCAGATTGAATTATTTCTCCCCCTAAATTTGGAGGAAAGACTAGAATGTTCACCATCACTACTTCTGTTCAACATCGTTTAGGAGATCCCAGTCACGGGAAAGAAAAGAAAATTATATAAAGAGTAAAGAGAAGTAAAAAGATATTTACAGATGACCTGATTGCATACGCACAGAATCCAAAGTATCTTATAATGAATTTAGTAAGATCACTAGATACAAGACTGATATAAAAAATAATTGTATTTTTACATACTAGCAACAAACAATTAGAAAATAAAATTAGGAAAACAATGTTATTTACGATGGTTTAAATAATATTAAATACTAAGGAAGTAGATCTTAAGTGTTACCACCACCACCAAAAAAAAAAAAAAACGTGCAGGAATAGATGGATATGCTAATTGGCTTGATTGTGGCAGTCATTTTACAATGTATACATACATGCAATCATGTACACTAAGTATACACACTTTTTATATGTCAAGTATACCTCAGTAAAGCTGGAAAGCATTAGCAAATATCTAGAAGTAAATAGTTGCAAGATCTCTACACTGAAAACCAGAAAATCTTGAGAGAGATTAAAAAGGAACTAAGTAAAGTTTATCATTTTATGTACTGAAATAATATTGTTATGACTACAATTATCTCAAATTGATGTGTAGATTTATTTCCATTAAAAATCTCAGACTTTTTTGTGTGTAAAAATTGACAAATTGGTTCAAAATATAGAAGGAAATGCAAAGGACCTAGAATAGCCAGGCCAATTATGATGACAAAATTCGAAGATTTACAAGAACAGATTTCAAGACCTACCAAAAAACTACTGAAGTGTTTTACTGGCATGATGATTGAAGTCAGATAAATTGAACAGAATCCATACATATATGATTACTTAATGTAAGACAAAGTTGCAATTCATGAGGGAAATGAACTTTTCAGTAAATGTAGAGAAATTAGATATATGGAACAATATAAAGCAACTAACTCGGATTACAGACATTATATTAAAAAATTAAGCTATAAAGCATCTAAGAACAGTACTTTTCAACTGGGGGCCTTTTAGCCCTGGGAGACATTTAGCAAGATTTTTGATTGTCACAACTGGAAGGAGGTGCTACTGGCATCTGATGGGTAGGCCAGAGCTGCTGTTAAACACCCTACAGTGCACAGGAGAATAATTAGCAAGGAATTATCTAGCCTCAAATGTATTGCCAAGGTTGAGAAACACTAGTCTAGGGGAAAACCAGACTAAAATATCTTCATGATCTTAGGTAAACGATAAATTATTAAACAGGTAATAAAAAGCCACTATCTAGGGCCAGTGTGTTGGCTCACGTCTGCAGTCTCAACATTTTGGAAGGCTGAGGCAGGAGAATTGCTTGAGGCTAGGAGTTCGAGACCAGCTTAGGCAATGTAATGAGACCCTGACTCTACAAACCAACAACAACAAAACGCTATCTACAAAATTAAAAAAGTGGATACATTTGATTTTATTTTAAATAAATTTTTTTTCTATCAAAGAAAAGGAAAAGGCAAGTTACAGACTAGAGAAGATATGTGTGACATACCTGACAAGGACTCTGTGGCAGAACTCTAATAAAATAGCTTCCATGTCCCCTGACTCCTGGTATTCATACCCTTGTGTAATCCTCTCCCCTTGAGTTTTCATGGGCCTTTGTGACTTGATTCTAACCAATAGGATGTGGCAAAGGTGGTGGGATGTATGTCACTATGTGTATGTGACTCTATTCCATAAGCCTGTGATATTCATCTCATGAGAAGATACTCTTCCTTGTTGGCTTTGAGGAAACAAGCAGTCATGTTGGGAAAGCCCACATGGCGAGAAACTAAGGGCAACCTGTAGGCAACAGCCAGCAAGAAGCAGACTGGAAAGTGGATATACCACAAGGGACTGAACGCTGCCACCACATGAATTTGGAAGAAGATCCTTCCTCATTTGAGCAAAAGATGAGACCACAGCCCTGGTCAATGTAACTGTTGCAGCTGTGTGAGAGATCCTAAAGCAGAGGACCCAGCTAAGCCATGCTGAGTGAGACTCTTGACCCACAGAAACTGTCAAATAACAAATGTATGCTTATTTGCACCTCTTAAGTTTATGGTAATATTGCTATGCAGCAGTAGATAATACAGGTTCATAGCCAATATAACTCCTACAAATCCAAGAACACAACGCAGTCAAAAATGTCCAAAAGACTTGAACAAGCACCTCACAAGAGACGAAATACAAATGGCCAATACGTGTATTTTGAGTGTTCAGTATCGTTAATGAGATCACACATAAACCCACCGTAAGACATGCTATGTGGTTACAACAATGGCAAAACTAAAGAGACTTGATACTTTTGAGTGTTGACAAAAATGTGAAGCATCTATTGAATTCTTATAAAGTATTGCTTAAGAGTACTAAATGAATAGCCACACTGCAAAATTATTCAGCATTTTCTACTAAAGCAAACCAAACGTCTATGCCAGGGTTCAGCCAACTGCTGCCCATGGGCTAAATCCAGGCCACCACCTGCTTTTGTCCACAAAATTGTATTACGCAGGCATGCCCATTTGTTTACATATTGTCTATGGCAGAGTTGACTCATTACAATGGAGAGTGTATGGCTTGCACAGTCGATGTATTTCCTATCTGCCTTTTACCGAAAATGTTTGCTGACCTCTGGTGTACACTAGATCTCAGTAATTCCTCTCCTGAGTGCACAGTTCCACAAAATGAAATGTTCAAAAGAGTTCATAGTTGCTTTATTATAACAGCTCCAAATTGAAAAAAAAAGTCTGCCAAGAAGAGATGGACAAATTATGATATATGCATACAATGCTGGATAATTACTTCACAGCAATTAAAATGAGAAAACTATTGGTAGACATTACAATGTGAATGATTCTCACAGGTATATTGAACAACAGGAGGCAGACACAAAAGAAAGCATATGATTCCCTTTATAGGAAATTCAAGAATGGGTAGAAATAGTTGATAGAAGTTGAAAAAATGGAAACTCCTGGTGGTGGGGTATAGAAAAAAAAAAAAAAGCTGCCTAAGGGGCATTCACTGTCAAGTCTTAGTGGAGCCTTTGCTGGCAGTGGATACCAAAAAACTACAATTCCTCAAAAGGATTTGGTGTGTTGGCTACTTCATATGGGGCTAAATATACATTTATGTGTTCTGGACACTAGAAGAGGCAGGGATAGGATTGCCATTCTATTGTGAAAGTTCAGAAATCTTATTCAGCATTCTTATGCAATTGGGAGACAACACTACCTGTAGAAGAACATGAGGGGTGGCAATTAGAATCAAATAACAGTAGGTGTTTTGGGGTCAGACTGAGCAGTTGCTGTTTCAGCACCTCACAGACTAGGGGATGTGGGGGCCAGAGCTGGGTGTGGACTTGGGCCCCCACATTTGCCCGAGTGCCCTCCAAGTCGGATGGGGTGAGGTGCCCTTGTGGCTGTGGGCAAGGCTGCTCTGAACTGCCCTGGCAGGACTGTGGAGTTGGAAGACTTTCAGTTTTCTGAGGAAAAAACACAAGTGAAAACATGATGTGAAGATAGAAACGTCCATAAGAAAGCAAAGCCTGGTGGAAGTGGCGCTTCAGGCTGGGTCCCAGTGGCAGCATTCTTAATGAATATCGGGATGTTGGGGGTTATGAGGTGAATCCATGCCCTGGCAGCCTTTCCCCGTTTGACAGGACAGCTGCTTCTTGAAGCAATGAATCAGGTGATGGGTGAGTGGCCATGGGAGGTTACCCCAAGGAGGTTACAAGAGATTAAAGAAAAAGTAATTGATGAAGGTAAAGAAATGGAAACTCACTCCTATTCAACATAGCATTAGAAGTTCTGGCCAGGGCAATCAGACAAGAGAAAGAAAGACAGTGTATTCAAATAGGAAGAGAGAAAATCAAACTGTCTCTTTTTGCAGATGACATGATCCTGTATCTATTGCAGATGACCATCCTATATCTAGAAAACCACATCGTCAGCCCAAAAGCTTCTTAAGCTGATAAGCAACGTCTGTAAAGTCTCAGGATACAAAATCAATGTGCAAAATTCACAAGCATTCCTATACACCAACAATAGACAAGCAGAGAGTCAAATCATAAATGAACTCCCATTCATAATTGCTACAAAGAGAATAAAATTCCTAGGAATACAGCTAACAAGGGAAGTGAAGGACCTCTTCAAGGAGAACTACAAACCACTGCTCAAGGAAATCAGAGAGGACACAAACAAATGGAAAAACATTCCATGCTCATGTATAGAAAGAATCAATATCATGAAAATGGCCATATTACCAAAAGTAATTTATTTAGATTCAGTGCTATTCCCATTAAATTACCATTGACATTCTTCATAGAATTAGAAAAACTACTTTAAAATTCAAATGGAATCAAAACAAAGAGCCCATATGGCCAAGACAATCCTAAGCAAAAAGAACAGAGCTGGAGGCATGAGATTACCTGACTTCAAACTATTCTACAAGGCTACAGTAACCAAAACAGTGTGGTACTGTACAAAAACAGACACAGACCAATGAAACAGAATAGAGAACTCAGAAATAAGATGGCATATCTACAACTATCTGATCTTTGACAAACCTGACAAAAACAAGCAATGGGGAAAGGATTCTCTACTTAATAAATGGTGCTGGAGAACTGGCTAGCTACATGCAGAAAATTGAATCTGGACCCCTTTTTTACATGAAACTGGACCTCTTCCTTACACCACATACAAAACTTAACCTAGAATGGGGTAAAGACTTACATGTAAAACCCAAAACTATAAAAACCCTAGAAGAAAATCTAGGCAATACCATTCAGGACATAGGCATGGGCAAAGATTTCATGATGAAAAAGTGGAAAGTGACTGCAACAAAAGCAAAACTTGACAATTGAATCTACTTAAACTAAAGAGTTTCTGAACAGCAAAAGTATCACCACAGTGAACAGACAACCTACAAAATGGGAGAAATTTTTTGCAATCTATCCATCTGACAAAGGTCTCATATTGAGAGTCTTCAAGGAACTTAAATACTTTTACAAGAAAAAAAAACGTTAAAAAGTGGGCAAAGGACATGAACAGACACTTCTCAAAAGAAGCTATACATGCTGCCAACAAACAGGGAAGGGAAGAACACAGGCCTGTCAGAGGTGGATGGTGGAGGGAGGGATAGCATCAGAAAACATAGCTAATGCGTGTTGGGCTTAATATCTAATTGATGGGTTCATAGGTTTGGCAAACCATCATGGCACATCTTTACCTATGTAACAAACCTGCACCTCCTGCACATGTATCTTGGAACTTAAAATGTTCGGTAGAACTTAACAGTGTTTGGGGAAAAGAAGTTGAAGCTGACAGAAATGTTCACACTCCCAGTCTTGTCCTAAAAAAGATTTGAAGAGGGAATTCACTGAAGTCTTTGCAAAGGAAATTATTTGAATCTCCGTGATCCATGCTTCCATAGAGTTTGTGTTCTAGGAACCTTTCTCTGACCTTCTTTTTGAGAAACCAAAGCCACCACCCAATGGAGAGAGCCTAGTGAATCTGCTTCTGCCGTAACCTCAGCAAAGAGGGATGCCTTCATAATGGTTTGGAGAGAACTGACTGCACATAAGAGATGGAACTCAAGAAACTAGTTTCCAAACTAAAAGCATCAGATTTTAGAAGGCCATGAGCCTATAAGCATGAAATACAGCCTGAAATATAAATATACAGACAGAAATATAAAATGGGTGTGATAATCGCTCTGCCTGTGATTTGGGCTGGGAATTTTATTCTGGGCAGTCCATTTTTTGAATTATACTTCTTGCCAAGGCTGCTTGTCTCAAAAAGGAGTATAGGGAGCTTATTAAAGGAGTGTCAGATTATAGCCTTCACAATGGCCAGTAAGGAAGCTGTAAGTAAGGATGACTTAAACCACTTGTTACACTGCCTAAACCATGAAGACTTATGAAGAATATTCTCTTTAAGGTGAAAGAGGAGCCCTAGGAAAGAGAGTTTCTTCTACTCTAACGATACCCTGGCAACCGGGTCACAGCTTAGTCTATAGTCAGGAGCTCAGTTTCCAGTAGAGACCATTAATATGATTGATGGGAAGGCAGGAAGACATCAGGAGCTTCATGCTACTCTTAAGAAATTTGATAGAGGCCCTGGAGCTTGCATATTAGTTGTCAATTAAACATAGGTTTGCTGATTAAATGCCCAGGAGAATCATGGCTTTACCTCTTTCCTCTGGAATTGAAAATACAAAGAAAGGTGTTTTTTTTTTTTTTCCTCCAACAGCACAAAGGTCTGTTTATCATATGTTAGTGTTGCTTCTTGGTTTCCCTTGAATAATTGACAAGCCTGGCTATTCAAGATGTTCTCAACTTAATGTTGAGTGACGGCTACAAAGATTGGGAGGTGGCTCAGGTACAGGTTGACGATGAGAGGGCAACGCAGTTAATCCTGAGGAAGTGCTTCATCAGCAAAATGCAACATTAAAAGCTTCTGTAGTTAACAAAAAATTACATCTCTTAGTAACCTGAGTTTTTTTAAGGTTAATTCCAAAAATGATGACTAAATTCTTAATTTAGAACATCTTTGAAAGATTCTCCCCGGGGCCTGAAAGCTTGAAGGGATAAGTAACTCGTCCCTCCTCAGGTCAGTCCCATGGCATAAGGCCACTTGTGTCAGCAGCATACACCAGCAAGATAGCAGAAGCAGGAAGAGAGCCGGCCAAAGGCACCCACCCTGGCTGGAAGACACCTAGCCCTGAAGAAGAGGCCATCCGGGTACTACGTAGCAGTCACGTCAGACTAGGACACTTCCTGTTTACAGAGGACTATAAAACCCCTGTCCCGTCCTCACTTGGGGCTGACACCATTTTAGGCCTCAGCCTGCCTGCACCCAGGTGCTCATTAAAATAGCATGTTGCTCCACCCCACCTCATGTTGTCTGTTGGCGTGCGCTCGGGCTTTGAACTGATTCAAGAACCTTACAGTCTTGACAAGTAACATTGGGATTTATAGAACCTGTCAAGTTGCCTGGTGCTTAAATTACCATGCAATTATTTAATATTAGTGGAGACTAGTTTCCTGCCAGCAGGGAATCATTGTGGATACCTAAACCAGATTGTTCCAGACACACACATGAGGGGTAGTTATGTTCTTGGTCCAAGTTTAAGTCAAGATCAGAGTATTCTGGATTCAAGACACAGAATCCTAGATCAGATTGAGGTGCTATTGAGAGCAAACGACCTCAGCAGTACCTGGGCCACTGCTGCTTCTCAAAGTAACAGAGGATTTTTTTTTTTTTTTGACTATTGATTATTGAGTATTATACAATTTTATGTATTGTGTTTTAATCAATTCCAGTCATTCATTTTGATGCTCAGGGTGTTCCAGATTTGACCAGAGGTTGCCTTAAGCTGGCTCTTGGGTTCTTTTGACATGACCTGTGAGTAAATGGGTACTTCTGTGCTTTCTAGAACAAGGCCCACCTACTTCATTCCCCATCCCAAACCTGGAATCTGTCAGGTTCCATTTAGTAGCATAATAGCAGGATGGTATTTTGAAACCAAAACCTTGGCATCGGATGCTGTGTGAATGCCGTGGTGTCACCAATGACACGTGCTCATCAAAATGTCTCACTTGAATCCTGTCATGCCTTTAGAACTTCCAGTTTACCAGAAATGTGAGGAAGAGAGGAACAAATTAGAAGTGACATGGGCTGAAACAATCAGACAAATCCAGACTGTGAGGTATTCTACCTGGCAATCTGACTTGATTTCTTTAATGAGTCAATATCAAATACTCAGGAGAATCATGTGGCAAGGGCAGTTGGAGATTTAGAGAGACTAAAGAAGTGTAACAAAAGCAATATGGGTTCATTAATGGAATCCTGTTTTGAAAAAAAAAAAGTACTGGCCAGGTGTGGTGGCTCGTGCCTGTAATCCCAGCACTTTGGGAAGCCGAGGCAGGTGGATCACAAGGTCAAGAGATTGAAACCATCCTGGCCAACATGGTGAAACCCCATCTCTACTAAAATACAAAATTAGCTGGGTATGGTGGCATGCGCCTGTAGTCCCAGCTACTCAGGAGGCTGAGGCAGGGGAATCACTTGAACCCGGGAGGCAGAGGTTGCAGTGAGCCGAGATCATACCACTGCACTCCAGCCTAGTGACAGAATGAGATGCCATCTCAAAAAAAAAAAAATAATAAAAGTACTATAAAATAATACTGAGACTGTTAGGGAAATTTTAATACCGACTTAGATGATATTCGATAGTTAATTTTTTCAAGGTGTGACAATGTTACTGTAATTGCTTAGCTGAATATTTTTTGGTGATATGTACTAAAGTGTTTAAGGGTAAATGTAATGATGTCTGTAGCTTATTTAAAATGATTTGACAACAATAAAAACTAAAATGAAATGTTGCATAGCAATACAAATATATATTACGTATATGTGAAGCAGATGTGGGAAACATTGTTGAAGAGTTGTGATGGTTACTACGGGACTGAACAAAGGGGGGATAAACGCAGAAATCAAAACAAAAGAAACTGTTCTAAAGAAGAGGCCGGCGGCTCCTTGCTTCTAGCAAGCAAGGGGCTTGAGCTTCCACAGCCCTTTGTATTTATTGAATAGCAATAGCAGGGAGGAGGAGCTCACAGTTGATTAGCTGCTTGATCACAGGTTCATATTATTGCTAACAGGCTTCAGTTGTGCCTGTAGATAATCATAAGAAACACTATGCCTGGGGCATGACTGCCCTCAGCATTCCTTCTGGGCAGCGGACTCAGTCTGTCAGTTTGCCAACATCCTGCTTTCGTGAGAACAGTTTGCTGTTTACTCATATAGCCTCCACTGGTATACTGAGTTGATCATGACCCTCATTCTTTCTGCCTCTAGGTGATGGGTTTTTATTGTACTATTCTCCCTACTTTCCTATATGTTTAAAGCTTTTTGTTCTAAAGGAAATATTTTCCAAGGGAGGTGGAGAACTCCCTTACTTTGGGATGCAGGCAGCTACTTGCTCCTGAGAACTTTCTATCAGTGTTTCTTCCTACATTTCCATAGTCCAGGAGCTGCTATCACCGTCCCCTTCCAGTTTCCAAAGGGATGGGAGAAGTCTTCATCCCCTCTTTCTTGTTCAGCCTTTTCATTTGATAAGAACTGCTTTCTTCTAATTATATTTTTCAAATATGTCATGAACCAGTCCATACCTTTGGCCATGATCCTGGAGGCACCGTGGCAACAACCCTCCAACTGGCTCTCCCTAGTCCATGACCCTCTTTTTTCCACGACCATTCAGCCCCCAGAGTAATCTTTCTAAAGTGTAATTCTGATCACGCTGTTTCCTGTGACTCCCATTGCTTAGAGGATAAAGTCCAAGCCCCTCGCATGGTCTATGTGGCTGCATGACCACCATGACCTTCATCACCTGCCCCTGCTTCAACATGGATCTGCTCCTCTGTGCCTTCCAGTTCTCTGCTCCTCTTGTCTTCTCTCTGCTGCCCTTTGCCTCCTCTTCCTCTGACTCCCTCCTCATGGGCATACTGAAATTCCCAAATGCAGAAGTCCCCCTGCCCCAGGAGAATTCCTTGGCCACATCGCTTCCTTACTGGGCTGCAAGTCCCCCATAATAGCATGTGCCCATGGCAGTATTCACGCTTGCTCATACTTGTAGGAGGCAGTGGGGTGCAGTGATTGGAGCCAAAGTGTCTGGGCTTGAATCCCAGCTCTGCTGCCCACTCACTCCTTATGTGACCTCGGGCAAGTTACTTAACCCTCCTATGCCTGCCGTTATCGTTTATAGAGTCAGGATAATAATAGTAAGAGACCCAAACTCACCAAGTGCTGAGGGTGAAGTGAGTCCAAATGTGTACAGTTTAGAACGGGAACTGGCACATTATAGGCACTCAATAAATGCTAGCCATTATCTGAACTGTGTTCCTATCTCCTCACTCAATGGTGAGCTCTTTGAAGTGAGGGGCAGTATTTATAAATATTACCTTGTGCCAGGCACTGTGTGAGGTGTTTTCTATTTCAGCCAGGCCTCACAATTGAGGTAAGTGCCAATGCTTCCTCCCTGTGCCCCTCCCTCCCCTCTCAGCTCCTTCCTTCTTCCCATCTTCTCTCTGTCCTTCCTTCCTTTCATACATACTTTAGTGTCAAGTCTGTGCCATCATCCCTATTTGATAGATGAGGAAGCAGCCGCCTGCAGAGAAGCTAAAGAATTTGTCCATATGCACATAGCCAGCTGAGCGGCAGCCCTGGGGTGGAATTCCTACCGCCTAATTCCTGAAGTTGCTGCGGGCAACACTGCACTTTATACTTCTTCTTTGTATCCCTAGCATGTAGCATCCTGACTGCCATTTAGTGTTCACTAAGTATTTGTGAAATGAATAAATGAATGAATGGATGGATGAATGAATGAATGTGAGTACATTAAATGAAAATGAAGGAGAGATGAGTTGGGGGTGTAAGAACTCCGGTTTGGACAAAGGCATTCCATGCTCTGAACACTCAGCTCAGGGTCAGGTGGACAATCTGCTAAGCAGACAAGAAGATGCCTGAGGACATGTGAACCAGCTTTTTAAAAGTCTTGCATTTTGCTGAGAATTTGTATTAAACTCAGCAACCTGGACCCAAATCTTCATTTTCTTCCCTCGTGGTGAATAATCAGCGTGTTTGGGTTTAGCTCCCCTTTTATCCTCCATACTACAAAGATTACTCAATTTCCAGGGTTATGTCTGTACATTCCTTCATGCTTTTAGCTATTCTGAGCAGGATTTAAAATCATTAGCTGCTAGAGACTCTTTTATTACTTCCATAGTTGAATGTCCTCTTTACTACCTCTGCTGGGATTTTCCAGTCTGAAATTCACTCTTCTTGATGATATCATCTGCGGAAAGGCCCGTTTCCTTTTGCGTAGCCAGCGGACGGCCAATATTGCTTCATCAGCGAAGTCTTCCGTGACTGTCTTATCTGAAATTGTCCCCCAATCTCCATCACTGTCCCATCACCCTACGCTATGGCCTTAATAACACTCATTTTCTTTAAAATTATCTGCAGCCATAAAACCTGTGTTTTCAGCCCCTTTCTATCAGAATGTAAGCTGTTCACTGCTGGTGGGTGTACTGGTACTGCCCAATAAATACTTGTTGAATGAATGAAGTGGGTGTGTAAGAGGCATGGAGAAAAGAAGGTGATGCAGAAAAAGGATTAAAAGAAGTGCAGAGTCCCCATGGAGCATTATTTTATTGCTTTGTATTCCATTATGTCTCTACCACCAGCCTGCAGGCTCTGAGAGCTTGGTGCTGCTTGCTCACTTTTTCATTGGTTTCATTCATTCCTTTAATGCACTCATAAAAGACTTATTGAGCATGACTGTTGGCAAAGCGGATGTTCTGGAAGCCAGGAATCCTTATTTTGTTGACAAAAGAAGAGAGACCAGACATTGCAAGACCTTCTTCTGACCATAATTTTACTTGTGGCTAAACCTGCAGCATCAAAGAAATAGTTTCTTTTCCTGTTGGCCCGGAAAGTCTGTATTTATAAACTGTCAGCTGCAGGGGAGCAATCTGCTCCTGTAACCCATCCTCAGTTCGTGGCATCCGTAATCAGTGCGTGCTCAGCAGGCCCCCAGGGGAAGAACGACTGCTTTGCACTGGGAAGGGGGTCTGGGGTGAGAGATGACCCCGTCCCCTCCGGGGTTGTGGAGGTGCCGCTTTCAGCAATTGGCGTCGCTTCTGCGTTTCCTTTGTCCCAATGGGGACTTTGCCGGGCTGCGCTGCCCCTCCCTAAGGGGTGGTCTGCCCATAGGGTTAAATATCCAGGGGACCCACAACTCCCCGGGGACGGCTAATGGAGTCCTGTGTTGGCCAAAGTCAGAGCGGGTTGCAGGGCATGTCTGCTGGTGGTCTGGGGGTGCTGTGGCCCCAGAGCAAGGGGATTCCAGGAAGGGGAGCAGCGCCAAAGGTGCACAGCCCCGCAGCACCCCCGCCTCAGCCTGGGTGTGAGGGGGTGCGGCAGGGCTGCGCGAGCTGGCCACCCTGTTCCCAGGCCATGTCTCATGGCCACTGATAGCGTTGCCCTGGGTCTCGGGGGCAGAGTAGCTCCCCAACAGCTTAGGAGCCAGCAGACCGTCAGAGGCACGAGGGGAGCAGAGAGGCTCCTCCATCGACCCCTTTCGCTGGGCACTGAGCTCCTGGGATGGGAGCAGGGCTGACTTCAGCCAAACTCTCGCTTCTTTTTTCCCGTGCCCCTCAGCTTCCTCGCGTGCGCCCTTCTAGCAGAGTGTGATTAATGCATTTGGATTCCATTTGTGACGAAGCACAAAATGCTCGCCTATACTCCGAATGACCAATGCGGTGGGATGAAAAGGGACCAGAAGTTTATGGAGGTCCAGAAAGCAAAATAAGGTTAGCACTGAGTGCTGTCCAGCTCCTAAAGAGACAAAAAAGGCTATAGAAAATTTAAGAAAACAGTTGAGAGCATGGATCTATCCTGTCTGGGGGCCACTGTGAGAGCACTCCACAGCCTTGGCATGCTTCTCAGGGTACTTAGAAAATCCATCTTTCTCCAAAGTAGTTTGGGGACTCTTAGCTCCAGCATCTGTAGTTCAGGGGAGGTGCTGAGAAGACGCAAGTCTCACAGGGACAGTGGGGCTGGGATCCACTCAGAAGGTTGGACTTGCCCCCGCATAGTACATAGTCCTTGCCATTCTACTGTCACTTTCAGGCTAACTTAGTTGTTCTAAGATAAATCAGGGGAGTTGATGGGAGAAAAACAAAAGCAAAATTCCTTCTGGGTTGGTGGTTCAGTTAGGCAGTTAGGCAGTGTACAGCGGCCCCGAGCTCATCTAGAATCATGAAGCCATAGAAGAGAGAAGAAATGCAGCCATGCTGTAACTCAGAGCTTCTGATCCACAGGTGCCAGCTTACCCTGCTCCTCCAGAACTCTGATGCAGCTTCCACTTCCTCTGCAAACCCTCCGTTCATTTCTCTGGACAACCTCGTTCGCGGTTTCCTCCCCAACCTCCTGGCTGCTCATCACCAGAGCTCATTATGCGCTCTTCTTGCTGTGCCCAACATCCGTCCTCCTGACATCTTTGCCCTTGAGCCTTTTTCTCTTTTCACTCTGTGTTTGGCTACCAAGTAACCTCACGCACTGCAAGGCCTTCGCTATCTATCATGTGTAGGTCCATGACTCCCAAGAATTCGTTCCGTCCCAGATCTCTTCTCAGAATTTCTGGCTAGCAGAACTGTCCAACTGAATGTTCGAAGGTGCCTCATCTTCAACAAGTCACTTTTATTTCCTATCACCACCTAACCAGTCATCCCCCAGCCTGCCTTTCCTGGTAAAACTAGTGAATAACACGTGCATGCACTCAGTTGTCCAAACGGGCTGGTGGCAGATTACCTGCAATCTCTCGCCCTTGCCAAATTACCTGAAATCCCTCACTCTCTTTTTAGTCAGGTATCAAACAGCAAGTTCTCTTTATTATTTCACGTTCTAAATTTCTCTAAAATCCATCTCTTCTTCTGACCTTGCTATTCCTATCTCCTGGACTGGTAAGTTTGCTGCCTTTCTGGTTTCTTTGCTTCCAACAAAGAAGAAACCATCTGTCTTTCATCTATTTTTATTGCTACCTTTGTGAATTTCCTAATTTGAAACTTAATGTGATGTTCTAGCCTAAATGCAATGTTGACCCCCTATAAAAACCCCTCTTTAGGATTACATCTGTTTGTAATATGGACTCCCCTGCTCAAAGTAACCTGCTGTTTTTCTGCTCTTTTCCCCTAGAACACTTCCACGATTCTACTCTTCTTGTACTTCTCTTGCCCGGTATTGGTCTATATCAGACCATCATGAACAGGAGCTTGAGCAAACATGGCTTTATTTTCAAATACTGAACTCAACTTTGCTCTTGAGAAAAAAGATAATTCAATCTTTCCCATTCTGGCATTTCCAGTCTAATCCAGGAATTTTTTTTTCAGCCACACTCAAGTGTTATTTTCTCAATCACTGTCAAGTTCAAAGCTTATCGTTGTAGGATAAATACTGTTTTTCACAGTTTCTTTCCTCTTTATTTTCACCTGCCTTTCTTCCTGATGGTGACGTAAGTGCAGCGGGATGGGGAGGATAGATTTTCCAGCATTGGAAAAGGGGTAGCTGCTTTCCAGTGGGCACTCTTTGCAGGGCTTCATCCTGCTCAGTCGATGGGTGTCACTCTCTGCCCCTGTAGTAACTGCTGCAGTGTGGCTGGGGACCTGAGCTTCAGGTGTCTAATACTGGAATCCACTAGGATATGGTACTCCCCTCCCCTGCTGATGAAAGTCCCTGCCATTGTCCTCTGTAACTTTCTCTTCCAAGTCTGAGACCATTTCTGGGCCACGTTTCCTCTCAGAATTCTAAAATCTCCTTGGGAATCTGGGAACATCAGTCAACTTTCTCTATACTGCATGGGAACAGGGTGGGGGTTATGGCTTGTTAAGGTTCTTCTTTAGCCTACCCTTACCTATGGCTATGGTGTGGGCAGTGTCCTGCCAAACATGGAATAAACCCTCCAAATAATCAACTCACAACAAATTTTACTTATTTTTCATAAGTTTACTAATCTGCCATTTGAAGAGATGTCTTCAGTTGTGATAACATAGGCTCAATGGTTTATACAATATTATGCATACTTGTATAATGCATGTGTATTGCAGGCCAAAGATTGCAGAAATATCTCTTTCAAATATAAAGCTCAATTTGTTTTTCAAGCTGTCAGTCTAATAGGGCAATGGGAAATGAATCCCAGACAAATTAGGGAGTCTCATTCTTTTATTAGCCCAGGGCCTTGGCTAGGGCCTTTGCTAGGGTCCAGGGGTAATTTGATTTGGTGCTATGTCCCCACTCAAATCTCACCTTGAATTGTAATAATCCCCATGTGTCCTGGGAGAGACCCAGTAGGAGGTAATTGACCCGTGGGGATGAGTTTTTCCCATGCTGTTCAGGTGATAGTGAATAAGTCTCACAAGATCTGATGGTTTTATAAAGGAGAGCTCCCCTGCAGATGCTCTCACTCGCCTGCCGCCATGTAAGACATGCCTCTTGCCTTCTGCCATGATTGTGAGGCCTCCCCAGCCACATGGAACTGTGAGCCCATTAAGCCTCTGTTTCTTCATAAATTACCCAGTCACAGGTGTGTCTTTATCAGCAGCATTAAAATGGACTAATATAGTAAATTGGTACCAGCAGAGTGGGGCACTGATATAAAGATACCTGAAAATGTGAAAGCGACTTTGGAACTGGGTAACAGGTAGAGATTGGAACAGTTTGGAGGGCTCAGAAGAAGACAGAAAAATGTGGGAAAGTTTAGAACTTCCTAGAGACTTGCTGAATGGCTTTCAGCAAAATGCTGATGGTGATATGGACAATGAAATCCAGGCTGAGGTGGTCTCAAATGGAGATGAGGCACTTGTTGGGTACTGGAGTAAAGTCATCCTTACTATGCAAAGAGAATGGTGGTGTTTTGCCCCTGCCCTGAGATTTGTGGAACTTTGAACTTGAGAGAGATGATTTAGGGTATCCGGTGAAAGAAATTTCTAAGAAGCAGAGCATTCGAAAGGAAGCAGAGCATGAAAGTTTGAAAAATTTGCAGGCTGACGATGCAAAAGAAAAGAAAAACGCATTTTCTGGACAGCAATTCAAGCTGGCTGCAGAAATTTGTATAAGTAATGGAGAGCCAAATGCTACTCACCAAGACAATGGGGAAAATGTCTTCAGGGCATATCAGAGACCTTCACAGCAGCCCCTCCCATCACAGGCCCAGAGGCCTAGGAGGCAAAAATGGTTTCCTGGACCAAGGCCCCTCCACTGGGTGCAGCCTAGAGACTTGGTGCCCTGTGTCCCAGCTACTCCAGCCATGGCTAAAGGGGCCAACATGCAGCTCAGGTTGCTGCTTCAGAGGGTGTAAGCCCCAAGTTTCAGTGGTTTACACATGGTATTGGGCCTATGGGTGCACAGAAGTAAAGAATTGAGGTTTGGGAACCTCTGCCTAGATTTTAGAGGATGTACGGAAATGCCTGGATATTCCAAACAGAAGCCTGCTGTAGGGGCGGGGCCCTCATGGAGAACCTCTGCTAGGGCAATGTGGAAGAGAAATGTGGGGTTGGAACCTCCACACAGAGACCCCACTAGGACACTACCTAGTGGAGTTGTGAGAAGGGAGCCACCATCCTCCAGACCCCAGAATGGTAGATCCACCAACAACTTGCACCGCACACCTAGAAAAGCCACATTCAATGCCAGCCCATGAAAGTAACTGGGAAGGGGGCTGTACCTTGCAAAACCACAGGGGCGGAGCTGCCCAAGGCCACGGGAGCCCACCTCTTGCATCAGCGTGACCTGGATATGAGACATGGAGTCAAAGGAGATTACTTTGGAGCTTTGATTGCCCCACTGGATTTTGGACTTGCATGGGTCCTGTAGCCCCCCTTCATTTTGGCCATCTTTTTTCATTTGGAACAGTTGTATCTACCCAATGCCTGTACGGCCATTGTATCCAGGAAGTAACTAACTTAGTTTTGATTTTACAGACTCATAGGTAGAAGGGACTTGCCTTGTCCCAGATGAGACTTTGGGCTGTAGACTTTCGAGTTAATGCCGAAATGAGTTAAGACTTTAGGCGACTGTTGGAAGGCATGATTGGTTTTGAAATGCAAGGACATGAGATTTGGGAGGGGCCGGGGCAGAATGATATGGTTTGATTCTTTTCCCCACCCAAATCTCATCTTGAATTGTAATCATCCCCATATGTTGTGGGAGAGACCTGGTGAGAGGTAATTGAATCATGGTGTGGGGTTTCCCATGCTGTCCTAGTGATAGTGAATAAGTCTCAGGAGATGTGATGGTTTTATAAAGGGGAGGTTCCCTGCACATGCTCTCTCTTGCCTGCCACCAAGTAAGACGTGCCTTTTGCCTTCCACCATGATTGTGAGGTCTCCCCAGCCCCTTGGAACTGCGAGTCCATTAAACTTCTTTTNAGACTTTGGGCTGTAGACTTTCGAGTTAATGCCGAAATGAGTTAAGACTTTAGGCGACTGTTGGAAGGCATGATTGGTTTTGAAATGCAAGGACATGAGATTTGGGAGGGGCCGGGGCAGAATGATATGGTTTGATTCTTTTTCCCCACCCAAATCTCATCTTGAATTGTAATCATCCCCATATGTTGTGGGAGAGACCTGGTGAGAGGTAATTGAATCATGGTGTGGGGGTTTCCCATGCTGTCCTAGTGATAGTGAATAAGTCTCAGGAGATGTGATGGTTTTATAAAGGGGAGGTTCCCTGCACATGCTCTCTCTTGCCTGCCACCAAGTAAGACGTGCCTTTTGCCTTCCACCATGATTGTGAGGTCTCCCCAGCCCCTTGGAACTGCGAGTCCATTAAACTTCTTTTTATTTTTCTTTTTTTTTTTTTTTTTTTTTTTTTTTTTGAGATGGAGTCTCACTATGTCACCCAGGCTGGAGTGCAGTGGTGTGATCTCAGCTCACTGCAAGCTCCGCCTCCCGGGTTCACGCCATTCTCCTGCCTCAGCCTCCCGAGTAGCTGGGACTACAGGCACCCACCACCACGCCCAGCTAATTTTTTGTATTTTTAGTAGAGATGAGGTTTCACTGTGTTAGCCAGGATGGTCTCGATCTCCTGACCTCCTGATCCGCCCGCCTCGGCCTCCCAAAGTGCTGGGATTACAGGCATGAGCCACCGTGCCTGGCCTAAACTTCTTTTTCTTTATAAATTGCCCAGTCTCAGGTATGTCTTTATCAGCAGTGTGAAAACAGACTAATACAAGGGTTTGAAAAAGGCTCAGGAGGAAAATGGAAAATGAGATCAAGTGGCTTCCGGAGGCCAGGTTTTCCTCTTCTGGCTTGATGTTTGTTCTGTTTACCTGGGGAAGGCAAACAGGGAACTCAAGTGCTTCTATGAGAAAGAGAGAAGGTGTTATAATATCTTTTGGCCTCAGAGAGCCCACTGATTCTGTGTCATCTGTACGCATCCACCGTGGTGTCCATTGTTGCATTGGGCCCACAGTTGCAGGACTATATAGGGTGCTGCAGGGATGCTCCTGGGTCCCACCCTCTTGCCCCCTCCCTTTCAGTTCCATTGATATACCATGTCTCTGGCACATAGGAAGCAACTTCTGATTTTCAAGCTAGTCTGAGCTGTACAGAAGTTTTTGGCGGTCATCTAAGACCCTGTCTTTTGTTACTCCCTTCAACCATCTCTATATATTTTTAGTCTAGATGCTTCTCTAGGGGTTTCCCTGGAAAATAAATCACAGACCCAGGTCTTCTCTTCTTGGGGTCCCCACAAACCTTGCAGGGCATGACAAGGAGAGTGGGGTCTCTTCCAGAGACCCATGAACCAGCCCTCATACCTCTTCCTTTCTTTCAGTTCCCCCAGGAAGCATCTTCTATTATTCCTGGGGCCACCTGGGGGAGTAAGGTGTTGGGCACCCATCCACCTGGTTTTCTGTCAAATCTTTTGAGCCAGAGGCTTTTCTATTCCCACAAAGTACTAGGCTTTTGAAACTCAAAAGGTGGGAAGATAATCTTTTTCCTCTGCTCTCTGTTATCATCACCTCTCCTTTACCAAGTGCTTTGAGTCTTACTGAGTTTCACTGCTGATGCTCTCGCCTGACAGCCTGAGAAGAGGGAAGGTTCAGACAGTGCCTAGAAGCCAGAGAAGGCCACAGCTGCCCAGCACCCTGTCCTTTGCTGCTTCTGGATGCCTACACCAACATGTTAAATGAGGAGGCTATGCTTTGAGTTCCTCCACTTTACTTGAAAAACTTGTACATTGGTATCTTGGGAGAAATGTCTTTTCCACTTTTGACCTCCAGTGGTTAGTGACGCCACTGAACTGGAATGGTGTAGCCTCCCATGCCTTTGAGGAAAACATTTTAGGATCCAGTGAAAAAGCTGAGTTTGTTTTCCTCTCTTTTCTTTTTCTATTTAGTAATGAAAAACATCTGGCATGGATCTGGGTGGAAGGGAATATAATGGAAATGAAATCAAGTGGAATCCAGAGGCCAGGTTTTCCTCTTCCAGCCTGATGTTTGCTTTGTTCACCTGGGGAAGGCAAACAGGGAACTCAGGTGCTTCTACGAGGAAGAGATAAGGAGTTATATTATCCCATGACCCTAGAGAGCTCGTAACTATTTCGCTCAAGAAGTCCCTGCAGTTGCTTATGGATTTAAAAACATCATGATCACACTGAAAGCCACTGAAAGCAAATAGAGCACAGATCAGAGAGGAGAACTTCAGCTAAGGGCATAGTTGGCTTTCCTTGAGCACCAGGCTGGGATCTCTGAAGAGCATGGCTACTCTTCCTCTTCCTTCTCCTGCTCCTAGGCCTCCCACCACTGCCGCTAGCTCTATGCCAGACACCTTTGAAAGGTACTACACTAATTAACCCGCTTGATCCTCACAACAACTCTATGAGGTAGGTACTATTATCATCATCCTCATCACGAATGGTTATCACCATCCCCTTGGTGCTGTTTTCGTGATAGTGACTTTTTGTGAGACCTGGTTGTTTACAAGTGTGTAGCGCCACCCCCCTCCACCCCGCCCACTTGCTCCTGCTTTCATCATGTAAACTGACTGCTCCCACTTTACCTTCCTCCATGATTGTAAGTTTCCCAAGGCATCCCTAGGAGCAGATGGTGCCATGCTTCCTATACAGCCTACAGAGCTGTGAGCCAGTTAAACCTCTTTTTAAATAAATTGCCCAGTCTCAAGTATTTCTTTATAGTAATGCGAGAACGGACTAATACACCGGCTTATAGGGATAACCAGAAACATGTAACTGAACTTTTTGAGTCTATCGTCATCTCACCTGGGCTGATGTTCAGAGCCTCCTTAGCATTTTGTTGGCATTCAAAAAACATTGTCTAACGCTAGAAAAGGCTCAGGAGGAGGCTGACCAGTCACACACAGAAGATCCTAATAACCAGGTGAGGGCTAGCACCAATCTGGCAATGCCCCTTTAAAACCCTAAGTGGAATCTGAATGACAGGGAGGAAGATAAAATCCAACATTTTTGGGATTCTATTTTGATGCGGCTCAGGAAGGGTGTCCCGAAAAACCAAACGCATAAATAAGATTCAGGAAATTAGACAAGAAGTGGAGGAGAACTCATTAGCATTTTGGGTAAGGATTTTGGAGGCTTATTGGAAAGATACAGATGCAGCTGCAGTCTTGAGAATTCCAGGTTAATTAATATGACTTTATAGGGCAGAGTATGCCTGACATTCCACAGAAATTGCAAAGATCAGAGGGCACCCTAACATTGCCAATATCTCACTTGGTTGACGTGGCATACAAGGTCCTTCTGAGTCTAGAGTAGACTAGGAACAACAAAAGGAGAAACAAAAATTGCAGGAAGATGAAGCCGCAGGCTAAGTTCTCAGCAGCAGACTTAGCTAAGAGTCTGGAATGGCCTCCTCAAAAAGGGCAAAAGCCACCCCCCTACACATACCTGAGGAAAAACCAGTGTGCTGATTGCAGAAAAGAGAGACAGTAGAACAAAGATTGTTCCAAGTTGAATAGAAAGGGGGCCAAGACCCAGCCTTGCAAAGGCTGGATTCAGTGGAGATGACCTGAAATGTTGGGACTTTAAGGCTTTTTCCACCTTTCTTAATGTTACCTGCCAGGGGCCTAGGATAGCCATTAAATTGAGTGATAAATTGGTCAATTTTTTGATTGATGCTGGAACAAGCTACTATAACTCAAATGTAACTCTTTTTTTAAATTTCAGTGACTTTAGGAGTACAAGTAGTTTTTGGTTACATGGGTGAATTATACAGCAGTGAAGTCTGGGCTTTTAGTGTACATGTCACCTGAATAGTGTACATTGTACCCAACAGGCAATGTTTTATCCCTCAATTCCTTTCTTACCATCCCCCTTTCTGAGTCTCTAGTGTCCATTATACCACTCTGCCTTTGTGTACCTATAGCTTACCTCCCACTTATAAGTGAGAACATGCGGTTTTTGGTTTTTCATTCCTGAGTTATTTCACTTATGATAATGGAATCTGGTTCCATCCAAGTTGCTACAAAAGACACTATTTCATTCTTTCTTTTGGTTGAGGAGCATTCTATGGTGTGTATATGCTACATTTTCTTTATCCACTCATTGGTTAATGGGAACATAGGTTGATTCCATATGTTTGCAATTGTGAATTGTGCTGCAATAAACATATATGTGCCTTTTTGATATGATGACTCTTTTTCCTTTGGGTAGATACCCAGAAGTGGGATTGCTGGATCAAATGGTAGATCTACGTTTAGGTCATTGAGAAATCTCCATGTTTTCCATAGAGATTGTACTGCTTTGCATTCCCACCAACAGTGTATAAGCATTCCCTTTCACTACATACACATCAGTATCTATTGTTTTTTGACTTTTTAATAATGGCCATTCTGCCTGGGGTAAGGTGGTATCTCATAGTGGTTTTAATTTGCATTTCCATGATGATTAATAATGTTGATCATTTCTCCTATGTTTTTGGCTACCAAATGTAACTCTTAAGGCTGTTTCTACTCTGAATCCTGTCTACCCTGCTACCAGGGAAACTCCAGCTTCCTGTTTATGATTGCATTCAAATAACTGATCAAGTTTACTCTAGCAGACTGGACCTCACAGACTTGCCATTGACAGAACCCAATGAAAAGTTCCTCACTGATGGAAGAAGTTTTATAGAAAAAGGAGTCAGAGGGGCCAGGTATGCTGTAGTTACTGCTCAGCAGGTAATTGAAGTGCAGGCCCTCCCCCCAGGGACATGCACCCAAAGGACTGAGCTTTAGCCAGAGCTCTACATCTGGGTAAGGGAAAGCAATTCAATGTTTCACCTAAATATGCTTTTCTAATGGCCCTATTCATGGGGGTAATTTCAAAGGAAAGGGGCCTCCCTCATTTTCAATAACAAATAAAGCATAGTCCTCAAGTGTTTGCATTATTAGAAACAGAAAAATGCCCAGAGAAATAACAATTGTTTACTGTTAAGGACACCAGAAGGCAGGCACTCATGTTGCATAAGGAAATATGAAAGCTAGCCTAGCTAGATGAAAAAGGCAGTCAGGGAACCCGCTACCCAGATGGCTCTTGTTCCCACTCTGTTTGGAGACCCATTACCCAAGATATTTGGAGGCTGGTCTTAAAAGAGCTGAGGAATGGGGGTTTTCTAAACATGCCAACCATCAATGACTTAATGAAATAAAATTCCCCTTCCAAAACTTTGATTAGACTGATTCTTGAGAAAATCCATCAAAACACCCATTATGGGTGCAAGGCTACTTTATGCTGGATACAGTCTTATCTTGTTGGGCCTGACTTTCAATGAACAATACAAACCATAGTCCAAGGTTGTCCTATCTGCCTGAAAAATAACCCAAAGCTCCTGGAAGGCACAAAAGCTCCTTTTAAACAAGGAACTCAATGGAGAGGTACTAATCCTAGAGAAGTCTCATAATCAGATTTCACCATAATGCCCCTGGCCCCTGGATTATTTTTGATATTTGTTGGTTTTGGTTGATACCTTTACACAGGCTGGGTTGAGGCTTACCCGACCAGGCCTGAGAAATCTACTGAAGTTGTAAAAGCTCTGATAGAGAAAGCAATTCCTTGATATGGACTCCTAAGAACTCTAATGAATAGGACATTAAAGAAGTCTCTAAAATTTGCCAAGAGACCAATCTCATCTGGGAAAATAACTTTCCCCTTGCCCTGCTGAGGATATGGGTAGACCCCCAAAAGTGGATTGGCTCTGAGTTCCTTTCTCAGGAAATTGACCATCAGGCCTCCCAGACCATATCAGGGAACTGAGGCTTTCCAGGTGACTGCATCTGGACAGCAGATATACCTGCTTGCTGTTTGCCAGCTCCTCTTCCTTACCCCTCCTTCATTCCTGTTTTGTTGCACGCACATGGTTACAATGCACCAGACCTCTCATCTGATCCCCTGCTGCCTGTTGACCAACTCCTCTTCCTTGCCCGCCCCCCATTTTCCTTCTCCACTGTATGAACCCCTAACTTTAGTTGAGCTGAGAGATGGATTTGAGACTTGCCTCCTGTCTCTCTGGCTGACATCCCCTGCAATAAAGCCTTCCTTCCCTGGCAGTACTCATCGTCTCAGTGCAATACTGATCGTCTCAGTGATTGGCATTCTTTGGGACAAGCCACTCGGCCTAGGCCAAACCCCTGGTGTTCAGCAACACAATCTTAACAATATTTAACTGAAAACTTTAGGAAAATGTACATGTTAGCGGTTGAATGTCTCCTTGACCCTCCCTCTGCCACTTAAATTCAGGCCTAAGCACCCCTCTTTTGGGGGGAAATATGAGGATACCATTATAGTACTGGGGTTATAAGCACAGGGACTTTCAGGAACCAGGTGGGTCACAGTGAAATACATTTCCACAGAAACTGAGGACTTGGCTCAAGTAAGTAGAGGCATTTATAGTCAGTCAAGGCCCCCACGTCCTGAACCTCAATCCATGCATGGTTTTATAACCCTTGCTTATGCAGCAGAAGATAGCAATTGGAGAAATGCTTCAGATGGTCTTCAGTCTCCATGTGCTGAGTCATTTTTCCAGACTGGGAGAAGCTGAGTTCCATCAGCCGTGGCTCTTCAGGGTCATCAGGACCCAGGGACTGTACATGTTACTGCTCCTTAGGGACAGAGGGACTATTGTACACTGACTTCAGGGTATTGGCTGATGTGTCTCAGAGCCAGAGGCCACACCAGGAACCACAGAGGGAGTCAATTACGTATCCGTATTTTGATACACCCCTTAACAAAAATAATCACTTGAAGCACTTTAAACTCTTCCAGCTATAATTATTTCAAGCAGCAAACCTAACAGGCGTTTTCCTTTATACAACCCGGCAGAAACATTGCGTCAACCTGAAGTACACTCTTAGAAGCAATTAAAGCCATCACATTTAATTAGGCATGCCTTGCCTGTGCAGATTTTCAAGTACACTGCCAATGCAGACTTTCAAGTTCTCTGTCAAGACCAGATCTCCTAATTCCAACCTCACGAAGGGACCTTTCTCTGGACTCATCTCTAGGGAGAGCCTGACAGTGTGGTTTTATTTGTGAATGCCCCTGCCAGTCACAAGCAGGCCTTGGAGGGCATGTTCCACGTTGCTGCAGGAGGGCAGGCTCTGGGTAGACCTAAGAGGACCTGATGTCCAAACCTGGCTCTGCCTGTCAAGGGCTGTGTGATACAGGGCAGACCTCCTCACCTTGCTAAAGGCAGTGTCTTCTGTAGAAAGGGCACTATATGTCTAACTCACAGGAATGTTGGATAGTGCACGTTTAGTACAGGGACACAGGCAACATTCAGCAGCTTTTATTCTTATTTTCACTGCCCAAAGTCCTACAGTTACTAAGATGCACAGAAGGAGCTTGCTTAACTCATGCTCTTATGCTCTTTTTGTTTTCATTTGAACATTTTTTAGTGTGGAAAAAAAATATACAGAAAAATGCATAAATTCAGGCAGTTTAACAAATACTTGTAAAGCCAACACTTGTGTGAATTTTCAAGGAAAGGACATTAGTGATATCCAAGGAGTCTCTTGTGGGTCCCACCCCTCCCTTTACTTCCCTCTCTGCCCCTCCCCTGCCTGCCCTGAACCCCTCCTCTCACACAGCTTCCAAACAGACTATAGCTGGCTTGGCTTTTGGAAAAAACCTTCTCTGGTAGTGAGCAGCAATCCCTGTAGCACAGGATGCTGAGCACTGGAGGATGGCAGAGATACTAACAGACTACCCTACCTGCCCTCCCATTTCCACGTCCCACACAGAAGTGTGTGAGTCAGTGCCCCACAGGCCATGGCCTCCTTCCAGGGCTAAGGGATAGCTGTGTGCACTGAGAGGAACAGGCACCCAGGGGAGTCGGGGACCAACCATTTTTTATTTGTGTGTCTCCTGACTATCTGTCTTTCCTAACCCATTCAGAGACCAAATCCCATTGCTTCTTTTTCTCCTGACGCCTCTGATGACATCATTCTGGCTGCAGCAGGGAGGCACAGCTGGGGCTGCATACTCCATAGATCTGGGGTTGGGTGGGGGAGGGCAGGGCCCTGCCCCTTCTGAGTTTGGAGGGGAGCTCTCTGTGCCACTGCAGCCGCCCAAACCACAGCTGCAGACCCAGGCCCCCTGCTCTGCGGAGCAGGTACAGCCGCCCAAACTGCAGCTGTGGATTGGCGCCTCCCTGTGTTCTTGGGGGAGCTTGGGAACAGGCAAGATCTGCCCTCCTGCCACGGCTGCAGACCTGGACCTCCCACTCCATGAAGTAGGCAGGAGAAGGGGACAAGTGGTAGCCCTGCCTCTTCTGAGTTGGCAGGGTGGGAGCTCCTGGGTGCAGCTGTGGCTGTCCTCCAAGGCACAGGACGCTGGCATCACTGCAGCCTGCACCATTGGGGGCCCCAGGAAGGAACCCCCCTCAACCCCACCATCCCTGCAGGCCCGGGGTATCTGCTCCCACTGCCTGGCCTTTTTGCTCTGGGTGCCTGCTCAGATTTCTGAGAGGCTGATTGGGGTAGAGCCCTGGGGCCATGAATGACAGGAGGAGGTAGATTGATTTCTGGCCAGAAAGGGGTGGGTGCCCAGTAAGGCCCCAGCTTCAGGCCAGGGAGAGCCAGAAGGTTGGGGGCCTGACTGCCAGTCCCACTGACTGGAGTGGGGACTCATGGTGCCTCTTGCAGGCCCACCCATGGCCACCCAGGGATCAACTGGCATGCACTTCCTCCCCTCTGAGGTCCGTAAAAGCCATAGGCTCAGCCAGAGCAGGGCAGAAGACGACCAGAGGCAGAAGAGGGCAGAGAGATGGGACCACCAGCTGCAGAGATGACTTGCCAGCAGAGAGGAGCTACTCTCTCTGCTTAGAGGTTCAGAGACCTGAAGAGACCTTCGAATGACTTGCCTGTGGAGAGGAGTCTTTCTCTCTAGGGCCTCCTCTCTGATGAGAACCAAACACTGGACAACCTGCTAACAGAGAGGAGCTACCCACTCCTCTGAGCTGTTCTAACACTAAGTAAAACATTTCCTCTTCTTTGCCCTTCACTTGTTTGTGTTCCTGGATGCAGGACAAGAACTTGGACAAAGACGCCATGACCACAGAGGGTTTTGGCCAGAAAAATTGACACTTCAGAGATCCCGTGAACATTTTGGGGGCTTGTTCAGGATCTGTGGAAGGGTAAAATGATTCTGTCCTATTTTTCGAAGTCTCTAAACTCCACAATAGTCAAAATGAAGGAAAAATACCGGGCCTCTGTCAGCCAGTTAAAAGTGACTAGAGCAGCTGCAGGACTTAAGACACAGAGGACAGGCTTGCTGGGGAGGACATCATCAATCCCCCATCACCCTTAGGTGTTGGGAATGTTGGCTTTGTTCCTACCCAGTTTCCCTTCCCGGAGGTCTACCCATTGCATGGGACTGCAAGGATGTCCTGGAGCAACTGAGGTTATCTGGCCAAGACCACGCCTCAGTGTTATCCCAAGGCCTCTGAACTAACTCCAGTCCCTGACTACCTGTCAGCACCAGGACTTCCAGTCTTTCCTATTGTTGTTTATTTCTTATTTTCTTTGGTGGCTGTCATGGTTCCTATCTCTTTTCTATTCAGTGTTAAATGTTAAGGATGTTTGTTGTAAACTAGGGATGTTACTGCCTGGAATGAGCATTTAGCTTAGTCATTGAAAGTATAAAATAGAAGATTGAGTAGCACAAAGCAAAGTGTGCTCTGGTATCTGTAAGTAAACTCATGGTGAAAATGTCCTCGTAGTTTACTTGGTTGCCACCTTGAGGCACAGAAAAAAAGCATTGCCTCAGGAAGGAAGCTTTCTGTAAACATGAGGGCAAACAGTCCAAGGTCCCTTATGTGCAGGCCTCCTTTGCCCTGCAGTGTAACCCTAACCCAGACCTTTGCCAACATTGTAGGATTGACTCAGCCCTCCTAGTGGCCATCTCAGGAGAGGTTACAAGGGCAATCCCAGGGAAGTAGGGAAGCAAACCCCAGAGCTACCTCCAGCAGGGGAATCAATCTTCTCTGTTCCTCCCTATCCAGGTTATCTCTCAAGTTTACCCCAGCCTAGGAATCCTGGTTTTAGGCAGGTCCCAGTCTCAACTGCCCCTACGACAGATGCCTGGTGAATATGGCCCCATTAAGGTCCAGGTCACCTTTCCTCTTCAGGACTTAAGGCAAATGAAGGGGGATCTTGGCAGGTTTTCAGACAGCCCTGATGGGTATATAAAGGCTTTCTAGAACTTAACCCAAGTATTTAAACTCTTCTGGAGGGATGGCCATGTTCCTTTTTGAATCAAACCCTGAAAAGTAGGCCCTTCTCAGCAAGTGGGGAAGAATGTTGGGGATGAGTTTTATTTACATCTTGTATAGGGCCAGTGAAGGGGCGGAACCTTATCCAGTTGGAAGAATAGCAGTACCACTGGAGGACCCTAATAGGATCCCAGTGATGAAATGGGACAATGGAAGGAAAAACTTTCAGGTGTGTATATTGGAAGGCTTGTGAGGGACTGGGACTGGGCCTCTCAATTGCCCTGGGCTATCCATGGTAGATCAGGGATTGGATGGGAGTTCCAGTACCTTCCTGGAAAGGCTAAGAGGGGTCTTGGCAAATACACCCCTCTATCTCCTGATTCAATAGAGGGACAGCCAGTCCTAAGAGGTCAGGCAACCCCTCTTATCAGGAGGAAGCTGCAGAAATAGGCCACAGAATCAAGTAGTACCTCCTGAAAGTGGCCACCTTGGTCTTGTACAGTAGGAATCAGGAAGCCCAAGAGAGGGAAAGGCGACTCAAGAAAAAGGTAGAGACTGTAATAACCACCTTGCAGGCTCACAAACCCCAGAATTCCTAAGATGCACCTGTTGACTGCTGCAAATGTAAACCGTTGGAGGGCGGACTATTCCCAAGACATGGGTCGCCGGGTCCAGGGCTGGTGTCCCAAATGGAGCAGCAGGGCTGATGGGTCCCAGGGTCTCTTTTCCTGGCTTTGGGGATTCAGATCATCACTGCCATTTAGGAGCCCTGGGTGATTCTGGGGATTGAGGGGAGGAAGATGGGCCTCCTCGATTCAAGTGGGCCTTCCAGTTCTCTTCTCTGACCTATGCCCCCCTTTTAGCCTGACCGTGAGGGGGTCAGGAAAAGGCCAGCCTCTTAGTTGTCACCTTCTTGGCCAGGTCCCCAATTCCTGGAACTCCCTTTATCTCCCTTGTTTGAGGAGGACCTGGCCCCACAGCTTCACCTGCTTGTGTTAGGGAGGCAACAGAGGAGCGGCCCCTACCAGTTGCTAGATACAATTTGGCAATGGCCATCTGGGACTAATTTAAAAGGTTCATACACCCTCCTGAGGCACCTTTTTATTGCAACACCTCTAGAGTCTTTCCCCTGACCCCTAGCAGCATGCTTGCAGAGAGGCATGGCAACTTGTCTCTCAGTAGACTGCCTGTGTTTTAGATAGAAAATGAAATCCTTGTCAGACATACTATTGAATCTATCCTTGAGTGTATGAATTCTCAAGTTTGGTTGCATCTTGTTTAGACTTTGTTCTCAAGTATTTTACAAAGGGCTGGTTTTGTTCTTTAGGATAACAAGCTCCTCTAGTTCGAAAAGCTTCCCACTTCATTTGTCGATTCGGTATTAATGTAGTGCCTCTGTGAATGCCAGGGCAGGGTTGGGAGCACAAGACTCAGGTCCTGCCATTTGGAGTAAGATTGTCCAGACAGGGCAGGGCTGGGCTGTGAATCTATCGAGACCACCCTGGCCCCTTGCCCTGTGTGCAGTCCCCAGCAGTCACTTCACAAACATGTTGGTTTAATTCAACTCCAGGACCTCCTGGGTGACTTGAAACAGGAGATTCTGGGTCACTTCTGGCTGGATAGTGACCCTGATGGTATAAATCTTTGATTTTGGGAATTCTGTAAGAAGTAATCTTAAGAATATGGCAAATCCCTCATTCTCATGACCTATCCAGGCAGCACTTCTACAAAGGCATATAGTGAGACAGGTGACACACAGGCTGTCTGCATATAACCATGTAAGCCTCTGAGGGAAAAGAACCAGGCAGGGGTTCCAACCCTTCCCAAAGCATCAGGAGGCTCAGGGAAGCCGGATCACCACCCAGGGGAGTCCTAGCATCAAGGTCAATGTTTGAGCATTCACTCCAGTGTATCCTGGGCACACCTAATAATTACTCAGAGACGTCAATCTAAATGAGGGCTTTTTCAAGGAACAAAAAGCCTTAAAATACAGTAAATTCTTAGTAAAAACCTACTGGATTAAAGTTGAGTTATTTAAGGATATGCTTTTTTGGCATTAAGACAGCTTAAAATTGAATTCAGATCATTTACCAGGTATGTTGGCAATAACCAATAACCAACAAAATATTTGGATTCTTACTATATGTGAGTCTGCATTTCAGTAGTTGAAAGCTTAAGCTTAAGAGGTAGAGAGATAATGTATCCAAATGCAAAATGACTTTTCTGTGGAACTACAGAAAGTACCATGATGCTTTTTTCAAGGGCCCACAGAGACTGTCAAGTCTGTTAAAAATTGGGTAGGTGAATTGTATTTCGTTGTTTCCCTAGATTATCTTCCTATTAATTTAGCAAATGAGGAAGTTAAAGACGTCTTTAGTGAATTAAATATCTTGTTAATGTTACTGTATGATATTTTACATAGTCAAGACCAAGCCAAAACAAACAAAGACAGATGGGGCCACCACATTTTATCTCATTAGTGAACAATGAAAGGCATCCAGAGAGGAGGCTAGAGCACTCTACCATAGTAGCATTGTCTTTGATTTGAAATAGAACCTATTTTCTAACGTCAAACATTCAAACTCACTTGGTGAGGAGGAAGGTGGTCATCAAGACAAAAATTTGACAGTGTTTAGGTTTCCAAGTTACATGCTGGTGTGTAGTATCACTAGAGAATTGGTAGTGTATAATAGTAGCAGTTAAATCTTACTCTTCATGCCACCGGAAACACGTATTCCTACATGAGTTTGTGCAAACAGAAGCATGTGTGTTTATGAAATAAAGTCTACATTAAGAATACGTGGGAGCAGGAGAGGAAGGAACAAAATGCCAAAGACAGAGACAAGAGAGTGTACGGAATTAAGTGCTTTTCAACATAGTTGGAAAGCAGTGGAGATGTGTGGTGGTGGTAGGTGGTAGGTGGTAAAGTTAAAAAAAAAAAAAAAAAAAAAAAAACTTTAGAGAGGTAAGCCAGGACTGGATCCAGGGCTGGATTTTGGCTTGTAAGCCAAAATAAGGAATTTGGACTTCATCCTAAGAGCAATGGGGGCTTTTAAGCCATTTTCAATAGGGAAGAGATAATCAGATTGGCATTTTGCAGAGATACTTTGATCTGCATTGTGGAGAACAGACTGGAGTGGCAAGGGACAGGGAGCTGTGGGGTGCAGTTAGAAGAGCATCACAGGTGAAAATGATAAGAGGATATGTGTTCTCCTTCAATGTCCACATTTCTGGAAATCACATACTAAGAAGACAAAGTCCTCTTGATAAACTTTATCCAGTGGATCCTGACTTCAGGATGGAAAACGCTCTGTCATAGGCTCTTGCTGCAATGCTGTCCAGTGTCTGTCCAGAACATAGACAGGATTTAGGATATGATCATTGTGTGCATGACTACTTCTGAAAGTATCTTCGAATCAAATAGGTTGTATGTTAAGGATAACAAACCCTGACGTCTTTTGATATTTCTGACAAGCAAGTAATAGCCCAAGAGCCAGGAATCTTCCTAATCCCCAAGTCTGGATGAGTGGCTGAATTCATGGATTATTTTTGCTTTGAAAAAAAAGGGATTTCTCAGTAGGATGAACTTACTGTAACTAGGAAGGCTTGTATTTTTTAGCCCTGTTTTGTAAGACTGAGGAATGCTAGGGGAGAATATGAGAAAAGGTCACCCCAAGACAATGTTAATTTTTTTTTGCAGAATTTTGTAGTTTAGGATCGAAGGCTTTCTTCAGTCAAGAAGAGTATAGCATTCATTTTAAGGCTATTTTTTTAAGTTTCAAGGTGCACTGACAGTATACACTGTGTTTGGGTTCTGATGTACACTACTACCTATATTATGTAAGTATTTATGATATATACCATAGGAATCATTGGCAAGAATGATCTAAAATGCTACAGTAGCTTTCTTCCTACTTTATCATTCTCCTTTCAATTCTCCAATTCTCCACAATAAATCGTTCTACTCTCTTCATTCCTAAGGGAAATCACAAAAGAGGAAACTCGGTTGGATTTCTTTTGAGAAGAAAGAGTTTTAGGACATAATTTGGCACCTAAGAGACATACACAAAAATGAAAGCTGTATTGAGCTACCCATTCTGTTTTCTCCAGAACTCCTTTTTGAACTTTAATAATAAACAAAATTTGTCTACCTAAAATAAGAATGGCTAGAGAGGTTCTAACTGTTGTCCTCACTCGCTAAAGGTGTATCTTTAGGCCACTTGTTCTTTTCCCTTTCGTGGCTTTTCAGTCCACATCAGTGGGACAGACTCATGTTCTGGACAGACCAATGTCCAGAACACTTCTACTGGCTGTTGGTTCGTGTCTGCAAAACTGGCTTCAGTTACCTCCTGCCTAAGGGTTAGTCATGCACAACACAATTGATGTTGGTCAATTGACTTAGAACACTGAAGGTAGTTAAAAGATGGAAAAGTGCCTGGTTAGACATAGATGTGGCACGTTTAGAAAGAAAACACTAGGTGGGTATATTTTCAAAGGGATTGGTTGGTATGTCTTCTATTCATATATGTATACAAAGACAGGGTCTTGCTCTGTCTCCCAGGCTGGAGTGCAGTGGTGTGATCCTAGCTCACTGCAGCCTTGGACTCTTGGGCTCAAGCAATCCTTCTGCCTCAGCCTCCCAAGTAGCTGGAACTATAGGTGTGTGCCACCACACCCAGGTAATTTTTAAATTTTTTGTAAAGATGGGGTCTCACTGTGTTGTCCAGGCTGGTCTCTAACCTTGTCTCAAGTGATCCCCCAGCCTCTTTTTTCCAAAGTGCTGAGATTACAGGGGTGAGTCACTGCATTTGGCATCTATTCCTACTATATTTTCATTGAATATTTACTGTAGAGTTGTATGGGGAATACTGTGTCGGGTAACATGAGGAGTATAAAAGTAATCTAAGAACCATCCCTCTTGCCCTAAAAAGCGTACAAGAGTTGAAGTGACAAGACACATATGGAAAGTTAAAGAATAAAAGGCTGTGTACAACCACAGTGAATGAAGGGGGAGTATGCAGCAAGGTGTGGGGAGGCCAGGTGCCAAGACACATATGAAAGTTAAAGAATAAAAGGCTGTGTACAACCACAGTGAATGAAGGGGGAGTATGCAGCAAGGTGTGGGGAGGCCAGGTGCCTTTGAAGGAGAAATGAAGCAGTGGGGTAACAAGGTGATTTAGAAGAAATTATAGTAGAAGAATGTTTTACAGGCAGAGGAGATGTTCCCCAGAAGAGAGAAGGAACAGCAATATAAACAAAATCAGAGAGATGAGAGTGTTTTGTTTAGCATCAGGCCTCACTGATAAGCTCTGAATTATTAACATAACAAAGAGGGAAGAAGAGACAGGAGGTGACATTAGAAAGCTTGGACCAGACCACAAAAAATCAAAAAATTTCAGGCCAAGGATTTAACTTGTTGACAATGGGGCTTCATCTAAGCTTTCAAGTGAGGAAATGTCACACAACTTATAAGATAGACATTTTTATAAAAAACATTAAAAATATTTTAAAGTAATCAAAAGAAAGGAAAAGCTGATAAATAAGGCTGCTCTGGTGTCAGACATCAGTGTCTTTTTTATAGCTGAGAAGATTTCTCTTCAATGCTGTTCAACATGCTGGGAAATACAATAGTAATGAAAACAGATAAGAAGTGCCCTTCACTGGGCTCTCTTTTTGGGAGTCCTGAATGTCTTGGGAGCAAGTGACCTAATGAACTACAGAAGTCAGGAGACACAGAAACATCAGTGTCAGGAGCTTTGAAGGGCCATGCAGAACTGGCGGGTATTATACAGCAGAGTGCAGAGCTAACGCTGTCTGAAGCTGACACCACAGTGCCTCCCCTTGCTCTCTTTTGCCCCTACTTCTAATCATTAGAGCCACAAAGTTCTCAGGGTTTGCCCTCTGCAGCTTTCTCACAACTTCCCGGAAATCTAGATAAAATGCTGAGGTTAGAAAGTCAGTGGCCTGTCTAAACTCACCTGATGGATCATCAGTCACTGCAGAAAAAGAACCGAAACCTGTGAGCTTTCCATAGTGTTACGAGGCCTTTGCCAGAGGTGTGAACTTCCACCCGAGGGGATTCTCCAGGAAACCTGCATTTCCAAATTCTGAACCTGCCTCTGTAGATTGCAGTGTCTACTTTTCCCTCTTAACTTCAATCGACTTTGGAGTTCAACATCCTGACTACCCCATCTTTGAGGCCTTTCTCCTTGTAAACGATAGCTCTGTTAGCTGGGTCCTGCTGGCCTTCTGAAAAGGACCAAAGGGGGGCCAGCAAGAAGCTCAGCCAGGTCATGGTTGGCAACAGGTTGGGCCTCAGGACATGGGATGGGCAAGTTAAGAAACAAAATGACTAGAGGTGGTCAGTGGAGTCTCGGGGCTGGCCTGAGTGCCTGCTCTACAGAAGTTCCTTTTACTCATGGGCACGAAAGTGACCAAATACATTTGTCATTGCGACTACGGCAAGAGTACGTGTGGGATGGGAGGCTGGAGAGAAGCTCATTGTCACTCGTTGCATGAGGAATGGATGGGTATCCATATTTTAGACTAAAAGGGGAAACTTCACCTCTAATTTCAAGCAGGAGCTTTTTATGTTAAAATGTAAACCTCATTCCCTATCTCCCCGCACATTTTTTTTTCTTTGTCCAACAGAGTCTTTCCAAGTTTGTATTTAGCTATTGGGATTAGTTTAAACAACCTCTCTGATGACCACAGCATGTAGGAAGAAGCTGGGTCCCAAAGAGAGAGTGCAGTTGCCAAAGAGAACACAGAAACAGGCACAGCAGGCTTGGGCTGGCCTGAGAGGCCTTTAGTGGCCACCACAAACTTCACCAGCCCAAGTGGAGAGAGGCAGAGCTGCCCATGAAGTGAATAACAACATTGCACTCAGAGGCTGTTCCTCCAGCACCTGCCTAGGCAAAGTCCAGGTCTCAGAAATAAGGACACCACCGCAAGAGGCCCCCCAGTGACAATCTGCTCCATGGGACATGGAACATGGGACACGAGGAAGAGGACTGAGACCTAACTGGGATGTTTCCCTCGCCGCTCTGGCTAAAGCTTACCATCCATTTGACAGCATGGAAAAATTCCAGGCTCATAGCAGCACCCGTCCTGCAAACCTTTTAGGTTCTAGCAAGTTTCATTTGTCAGAAAGTACACACACTTCACATTTACAGTGACCTTGTAATTCTCCGTCTCCTGCTTCTTTTCCCAGCAAAAATTCTATTTTACCCCTTCGTGATGCCCCTTCCAAAATGTTCCTCGGGATTTCTAGGTGTGTTTTCATCTGGGATCTGAATGGCCCCTTCTACTAGATCACTTTGCTCCCAGAAGCACCTGGAGGGAGGCATGGCCACTTCTTGTGCCTGACAGCCCCCCTTCCTCCATTCTCCCACTCTGTTCCCCTCACAGAGGCTACTCCTCCGCTGCCACCAGCTCCCCGGATCACCCCTCTGTTGGCACTGAAGTGCATATGGCACGGTTCCTTTACACCCCAGCCCTCTCCTTTCTGGAGCATACTGCGCTGAGGAGGGGGAAGCTACACGAGCTCTGCCCAGCCTCCCAGGGAGCCGCCCACCCCTGCTGCCTGGCCAACATGCTTTGCTGCTCTGTTGTGCCCTTGGATAAACTTCTTTATTCGTAAGGATTTTCTCCTGGAACTGCTCTACTTTTCCCCTTCAGTCTGGTTTCTTTCTGGGACACTCAGTCCAGCAGAAATATCTGAATATCATTGGTTTCAAACATCCCTGTGGAGCTCCTGCTCCTTCAAGTTCATCAAGAGATGTGGCTGTACACCGTGTCAGTGGCAGTTAAGAGCTTTCTCAAAGTTCTGTGACAGTTAAGAAGTCGTTTGTCTGCAGCAGGGAGGCTGACCTCGGGGTCAGAGGTCATGAGTTCTAAGGTTTCTCGGCTCTGGCCTGGATACAATGTCCTTTTCCGCGTGTATAACCAACTATGTATTATTTCCATTTCAAAGTATGTGTATGGTCGTTTTCAATATATCCTTTTTGCGATTTTCACATAAAGCCCTACCTAAAATAATTCTTGGTGTTTCCTTGTGTCCACACTTGGGCGAGTGGACCTTGAGACTAGGTTCCTTGAGTTTAAGAGCCCAGTTCTTTGGTTAATGAGGTCCATTCTGGGCCGGGCACGGTGGCTCAAGCCTGTAATCCCAGCACTTTGGGAGGCCGAGACGGGCGGATCACGAGGTCAGGAGATCGAGACTATCCTGGCTAATACGGTGAAACCCCGTCTCTACTAAAGAATACAAAAAAAAAAAAAAAAAAAACTAGCCGGGCGACGAGGCGGGCGCCTGTAGTCCCAGCTACTTGGGAGGCGGAGGCAGGAGAATGGCGTGAACCTGGGAGGCGGAGCTTGCAGTGAGCTGAGATCCGGCCACCGCACTCCAGCCTGGGCGACAGAGCCAGACTCCGTCTCACAAAAAAAAAAAAAATGAGGTCCATTCTGCCTGGGGGGGAATATGTGACCTAGGACCAGATTGGGGAGGTCACGAGCAAAGAGGACAGCTGACAGGACAGAGATCAGGAACCCCCAGGCAAATATTGGGGTCATGAAAGGGTGAAAATTCTGTCAAGACCTGCCCACAAATATAGGCAAGGAAAGAATATAATTTTTTAAAAAGATGAAAGTGAACCATTTTCCTTATCATAGAATGTTCTCTTAGTTTTTCCTCTTTTTGGAGATAGAATGCCGAAGAGTACTTAAAACTCTCTGTCTGATGTAAAGGATAATTATTGAGCAAACATCTTTGTCACCCGAGTATGTGTCCTTCTGTGGAGGTAGAATCTGGTTCTTGACCTTGACTGGGCTGATGCTTGCAGGGCAGACAGTGGCACAGGGTTGCTAGAGCGTGTGAATGTGCAGTGAGTACATGGGTTTGGAGTGAGCAGAGAGGAGATGGGGGTGCAAGTGTGTGATTACTCTGGGGCGCATACTTCAAAGGCCTGAGAAGATGTTTCCCGGGAGGGCATGATGCCAAGGGCGGGGCACCAGGAGCAGCAGGACTGGGTTCTTGTGCTGCCATCTTAGTGTGACTAAGGCACGGGCTCCCACCGAGCCTCACTGTCTTCAGCAGTCAGACAGGGCCACACAGTACCGCCTCTTTCTGTGCTATAGGAGTGCTGTGAAGATAGAAAACATAATTTACTTAAGCTCTTTGAAGACTGAACTAGTACTGAATGTAAATTCTATTGTTTATTCTGATTTTCTCATGATGTAAGGTACTGTAGTTTAATATTGTATGAAGGTGTCCTTTGAGATCTGATTATAGGTCTGAATTGTCTTGGGGAATTGGGATAGCTTTGGGAAATGCTGACAGTCTCTCAAAACATCTGGTGGAGATTAGCCAAGGAGTATCCCTGGCAAGAGTCTGTGAGAATTAGAACAGCTGTCAAGATGGACGTCTGCTACTGAGCTCTTCAGCCTATAATTAACACACCTCTCACCCACCTTAGAAAGGGCTCCACTTGCTCTTTGAAATTGGAGTTCGTTTATTTGTTTTTAAACACAGGTCAGGAGACACTTAATTCTTGGTTGATTTTGCTGTCAAAAGGCTGTTGGTTTTTATCCAACAGAGTGTGCTGGACTTGAGTCTGATGAGGGGATGAACTCAGCTGACTATTTTGGCAGCCATTTTATTAGATTTAACACACCTCTTAGTTTTCTCACCAAGTTCACAATTAAATAGGGAGTATCTATAAAGAAAAAAGAGATATTATAACTCTAGCTTATTTTTTACATTCAAGGAGCCAATAAGTGAAATGTGTAGTTTTAGGGTGGCTTTCTGAGCCAAGACGTAGGGTCGTGCCTGTGGCTTTCATTCTTAGCGTAGCTGAAAGCAGCCACACTTAATTCTGCAGAGTAACTAAGACCCTGGGCTATAAAGTCAGGCAAACCAGGGCTAAATGTTGGTATATATTCCAGATGTCTTTCTGATTATTTTTCAGTGTGCAAACCCACACAGGCAAAATAAATCCATATTTTCTACTTCTATAAAAGTAGAACCATATTTTATAATTTGTTTATAAATCTTAATTTTCCACTCAATTTATACTATTTCCACATAAGTAAATATTCATTTCCAGTTTATAATGATTTCATAGTATTTTATTGTATGTATTTAAGCAACCCTCTATTATTTCTTTAGATTGCTTTTAATTGTTTGCTTTTACAAATCTGCAATTAATAACCTTGTGGATACTACTTAATGCCTATTTCTTATTATTTCATTAGTATTAAGGACAGGCATAGGAGTCTTTTTCAAAATGGATGAAAAAATCTTAAAAGTGTTTCTTAGTACTGTAAAGTAACTTCCAAACAGGTTGTCAAGAAAGGATAGAGAACAGTATTTTTGTACTGATGGGAATAACTGACCTAGGTAAGAGAAAAACTGATGTTGGAAGAGAAGGCAGAATGGTGGGATCAATGTCCTTGAGTAGGTGAGAGAGATGGGACCTTAGTGCATTTCTCAGAGTGTTTTGTGTTGCTATAAAAGAATATTTGACTGAAGCAGGGGTGATCAATTGATCTGATACTGACCCAGAAGTGGTGGCTGGGTGGTTTATAAAGAAAGGAGATTGGCCGGGCCCAGTGACTCACGCCTGTAATTCCAGCACTTTGGGAGGCCGAGGCTGGTGGATCACCTGACGCCGGGAGTTTGAAATCAGCCTGACCAACAGGGAAAAACCCCGTCTCTACTAAAAAAACAAAATTAGCCCAGTGTGGTGGCACATGCCTATAATCCCAGCTACGTGGGAGGCTGAGGCAGGAGAATCGCTTGAACCCAGGAGGTGGAGGTTGTGGTGAGCCGAGATTGTGCCATTGCACTTCAGCCTGGGCAACAAGAGTGAAACTCTGTCTCAAAAAAGAAATAAAAAGAGATTTACTTGGCTCACAACTCTGATGGCTGAAAGTTCAAGACAGGGCGTCTGCATCTGATGAAGGCCTTAGGCTGCTTCCACTCATGGTGGAGGGCAAAGGCAAGATAGTGAGTACAGAGACCACGTGCTGGAGAGGCGAAGCAAGACAGACGGGCAAGGTGCCAGGCTCTTTTTAACAACCAGCTCTTGGGGAAACAATAGAGCAAGAGCTCACTCACCCACACCTGCCCCAGGGAAGGCATTCATTTATTCATGAGGGCTCTAACTCCACGACCCAAATACCTCCCCTTAGGCCCCATGTCCAATACTGGGGACCAAGTTTCAGGTTGAGATTTGGAAGGGACAAATAGCCAAACCACAGCAGTTCACAGATGAGCACTTTAAACAAGAATAAGGAGAATTCATCTCAGGTAATGAGCAGGCAGGTAGAATATGTGGGAGAAGATGCTAGAAGGCTGATAGGGTGGTGATAGGAGTCAGCAGTTCTATTCTGATTGCTTTAACTTTCTTAGTGAAAGAGGAAACAAGGTCATGAGTTTGATAGTACAGGAGAAGATACGGAAGGTTTGGGGTGAGAAGAGAAGATGTAAAATACAGTTAATTCTCAGTATTTGTAGATTCTATATTTGCACATTCACCTACTTGCTAAAGTTAATTTTCATTCCCCAGATTAGTACTTGTAGTGCTTTTCTGGTCATTTGCAGACATGCGCATGCCCAGGGCTGCAAAAAATTTCAGTCGTCCCAGGTGCATGTTCCCAGCTGAGGTTGAATAAGGCCACAGTCTGCCTTCCCATTTCAGCTTGTATACTATAAGCAATTGTCATCTTTATGGTCTCTTTAGTGCCACGTTTTTAGCATTTTTTGGTGCTTTCTATTGGTGACTTTGCTGTTTAAAATGCCCCCTGTCCAAGTGTAGTGCTCAAGTGCTGCCCAGGGTTCCTGAGTGCAAGAAAGGCTGTGATGTGCCTTATGCAGAAAATACGTGTGCTTGAGAAGCTCCATTCAGAAATGCATTTTCGTGCTTTTGTCTGTGAGTTAAATGTTGATGAATCAATAATATATATTCAAGAAGGTGTCCTTAAACAGAAACATACTTAAAATAAGATTATGCTTATTGGTTGATGAAAATGTTGTGGCCAGAAGCTTGCAGAGATCTGACTCTGTATTTCCCCTAACAGTGATGGTTTAGTGTTTGTTAATTCAGCATTCCTGACAACTTTATGGGACATAGCTACTGTGAATAATAAAAATAGACTATATTGTCTAGAAGAATAGGAGAGTGCATGAACTAGGGAAGTATAATACCATTGTTGGGCAGCCATCAGGGCCCACTAGACTTTCAAGATCATGAATTTAAAGTAAGACAATCAATGTGGCTGTGTTTTCCTCCGGCTACATTAGTGAGTTTGATAAAGCCATACAGAGGTAGAGCCATACAAGGGAGTGATTACGATGACTGTCCTTTACGGTTTATGTCTGTGTATATACGTATATGGTCCCCCAAAATTGTTAGCATAACAGGAGCCAAGAATATCTTTTTAATTTAAATAAATTTTTTAAAATGCGTATTTCTCTGACATCCCTCAATAAAAATAACAACTGTTTCCTAGGACACATAAACTGTGACTGATGTCTTTGACTAGCAGAGACTAGAATTTGACAGCATCCACTCAGGGACACCTGGCTTTCCTTGTGTGCTTTGTACACGCTAAGAATTTTCTGGTAAATCAGGCATGATTCAGTTTTTTTTTTTTTCTCTTTGTATTTTGTTCAGGATTTGGGGGCATCTGGTAGTTTGTCAGGACTGGAATCCATGCCTCACCAATGACTAGCAGAGCAACTCTTTTAACCTCAGTTTTCTCATCTAGAGGTCATGTTAGTATCTTCTCCTTGTGTTGTATAAACATAAAAGACGATTTGCAAAGTGCTTTAAAAGTAGCGTCAAACACATAGCGTGTCCCTACAAGTGAGTAAGTCGTTGTTGTGGTGATGATGACTATGGTACTGGGAAGCTGGTCCATAGTTAGGAATGTAGGAAGTAGTAGCCACCAGTTCTTACCTCAGACAACAGGGACTGTGTTCTGACTGGAGAAGAATGGGTCTCAGCTCAGACTTGGGAAATGTCTCACCAGGTTCCCAAAGAGCCCACTTGGTATCTTTATATCATAAAAGAATAAGATGTCAGAAAAAGAGACATTCTCAGTGCCTATACAATAGTCGTTGACCTGCCGACCCTGGGCCAGGTCCGAGGCTGTCAGGCCAGTCTGTAGGAGAGATATGGAGAGGGAAGAAAAGAGAGTCCCAGTGGTTGGATGGGGAGGCCACCCTCTGAAACAATCATCAACAGAAATCTTGCTAGAAGGGAGGGAATAAGTCACACATTGAGGTATGACCGGTTGAAGCTAGAGAAGTAGATGAACTGGACATCACACACTGCTAAACCGAAAAGCTAGAGAGAGGTGAGGTAAGAGAGGGTTGGAGAAAGAAGGGTGCTCCGGGTGAGGCAGTGAAGACAACGAGATGTAGATGAAGGGAAGGACCCATTGGAATGGATCATTATTGATGGACCCCCTGCCCCCTTCAGTGGAGGGGGACTCCCTTCCTTTCATGTGGGACTTGGTGCTATTGCTATTGAACCAGAGGCAGGTAATTATCGCGAAGGGGCCGGGTTGGATGCCAGCAGCTACCTATCCAAGATTGAGGGAGCAGATACTCAATTCAAAATCTGCCCTCCCTTCTGCAGAGTGGCATGACAATATTTGCAGACTGTATCTCCCCCCCTTTTTTTTAATTGAAAACTAGATTTTTTTGTTTGTTTGTTTTTGTTTTGAGGTGGAGTCTCTCTCTGTCACCCAGGCTGGAGTGCAGTGGCACAATCTCAGTTTACTGCAACCTCCACCTCCACGGGTTCAAGCGATTCTTCTGCCTCAGCCTCCCCAGTAGCTGGGATTACAGGCACGTGCCATCATGCCCTGCTCATTTTTTTTGGGTGGAGACGGGGTTTCACCATGTTGGCCAGGCTGGTCTTGAGCTCTTGACCTCTAATGATCCGCCCCCGCTCGGCCTCCCAAATTGCTGGGATTACAGGCATGAGCCACTGTGCCTGGCCTGAAAACAAGTTTGTGTGTGTGTGTGTGTGTGTGTGTGTGTGTGTGTGTGTGTGTGTGTGTGTGTTTGAGACAGAGTCTCGCTGTGTCACCCAGGCTGGAGTGCAGTGGCGCAATCTCTGCTCACTGCAACCTCCACCTCCCAGGTTCAAGCGATTCTCCTGCCTCAGCCTCCCAAGTAGCTGGGACTACAGGCGTCCTCTACCATGCCTGACTAATTTTGTATTTTTAGTAGAGATGGGGTTTTCCGTGTTGGCCAGGCTGGTCTCAAACTCCAGACCTCGTGATCCGCCCACCTCAGCCTCTCAAAGTGCTGGGATTACAGGCATGAGCCACCATGCCCAGCCAAAACTAGTATTTTTAATATATCCTTGGGATGGTTGAAAAATTAAAGAGATTCTAAATTTTCTTCTAGGTTATTCAGGAAGGGTTTCATGGAGAAAAGTAAGAGGAAGAAGAAGACTCAGTAAAAGAAAAGCAACAAAGGGAAAGGGGCAGATAGTTCCAAAAGAGAATTCTGTTTCAGGTGTGAAGAAAGGTCACAGAGTTGGGGACAAGAATTGAGGAAAGGGAATAGAGATGGAGCTGGCAGTTGCTTGGTAACTCAAAGATTGTAAACTTGGGAATAGGAACTGCCAAGGAAATATAAGAAGGGGCTGGCATCCCAAAGAGGAAATTAGGAGCTGAAATGCTGGCATTGCATCTGTAGGGTAGAGGAAGAGGAAACTATGAGAGAGATAGCATTATGACCCACACCATGGGCGGGTGCATGGGAGACTGTTAACACGCAGGACGTTTCTTCACCACACGAACAAATGAAGGTGGAGAGGGATGGCTTGCTCAGCGGGGCCACCTGGAGAATGGTTGAGACCTGAGCCTCTGGTGTCAGTCAAGGCATGGCTCTGATCTGTCTGACAGCAACGAACAATGCTTGCTGTTCAGATACACATCAGGCAAGGCGTGGCTCTGATCTGTCTTGACAGGAACAAATGCTTGCTATTCAGACACACGTGCTCCACAGAAAAGGAGATTTGTAGAAGCCAAAGAGAAAGCTTCTCTTTTTTCTTTAACTTTGTATTATACAATATTTGACATATACAAAAGAATATATGCAAGTCATGAAGAAAAATGCACAAAGGTACAAAGGCAACTGGAAGAGTACTGATGCCATTGAAATTGTTGGGGGTCCTACTGGATTCCATTGTTCCCTGGGGTTAAATGGTATTTCAGGATGATCTGAAGTTGCATTTACCTGATTTCTAATGAGGTCAAGTATCTAAGATCCATTAGCGTTTTCTCTTCAGTATGAAATAAATACCTGTTTAAATATTTTTCCCATTTCCCTCCCTCATTGGTTTAGCTTTTTTATTCACTTGTACATGGTTTTAAGATTTTTGTAAAGAATTCTCCCTAATGACCACTCATCAGTTAAATTTGTTGTAAATATTTTCTTGCTTTTCTCGCTTGTCTTTTCACTTTATGACAGCTTTTGTTTAACAGAAGTTCTTAATTTTAGAGTCACAATAATTTTAGAGCACATAGAATCCTGTGAACTCATCACACCCATCTTTCCCTCAGGGTGACATCTTATGTAACTGTAGCATGATATCGAAATCAGGAAATTCTGGCTGGGCACGGTGGCTCACACCTGTAATCCCAGTACTTTGGAAAAACAAGGTGGGCAGACCACCCAAGGTCAGGAGTTCGAAACCAGCCTGACCAACGTGGTGAAACCCCATCTGTACTGAAAATACAAAATTAGCCAGGTGTGATGGTGGCAGCCTGTGATCCCTCCCTACTCAGGAGGCTGAGGGAGGAGAATCACTTGAACCCGGGAGGTGGAGGTTGCAGTGAGCCGAGATCGCACCATTGCACTTCAGCCTGGCTGGGCAACAAGAGCGAAACTCCGTTTCAAAAAAAAAAAAAAAAACCCAAACCACCCCCACAAAAAATACCCAGGAAATTCACACTGGTACAAAACCATTAACTAGATGACAGACCTTGTTCAGTTGTTGGCAGATTTTACATGAACTTATTGTGTGTGTACGTGTGTGTGTGTGTGTGTGTGTGAGTATGACCTACAGGGTTTCATAGAGAAGTTTTACCAAACTTTCAGGAAACAGATTATTCCAATCATATATTAGATTGTTCCACATAAAATATTACTATTCAACCTGTAGAAAATTGAGTAGTATATTTGATATAAGTATGATTCTAGTTGTAATATCGAGAACTCACAACAATATTGTGCTTGTCAATTTTGCTTGACTATTGAAGTGATTTTTTAACTTTTTATTTTTTCACAGAAGTAAACAATATAGAGTCCTTGAAAAAAATGCAAATAAATACTTTCTTATATCAATTTAAACTGAAACACCATACAGCTGAGGCAGATAGAAGCACCATTTTGCCTTTGGAAAAGCTCTTTTAGTAAAAGGATTATTTAACGATAGTTTGAAAATTTTATTCTAGAAATTAGAGTTTCATAATTGAGACTCAAAATAGATCCAAGTCTGTTTTAAATAAAAACAAATGAAAAGCCAAGCCACAAAAAATAATTCAGAGATTTGGAACCAACTCAAATGTCTACTAAGACAGTAAATCAACACCTGGCTACAGTAGGGGAAGGGGAAGAAATTGGACAAGTGACTCTAACATCATTTCAAAATAAAAAATTAAAAAATACATGGAACTGTTGCTTCCTACTTTTATTTTCATTTTATTTATTTTTAAATTGTTTCTGAAACAGATACAAAGCATGCAGTATTTAGCTCTCAATCCACTTCACTGTGGTTCACACTAACTAGAATGGAATCCCTTAAAAGGCTGCTAAAAAAGCAGAGTTTCCACATTTATCTTTTTCAAACTTGGCTTCAAAAAAAAAAAAAAATCCCAAGAAAGTAACCCACAGTTCTTTGTCTACCATCCGAACTGTAAGTTAGTATAAATAATCTAGTTTTATGCGAATAATAGACACTGTGGACTACTAGACGGAAGGAGGGAGGAAGAGAGCTGTGGGTTGAAAAACTACCTGTTGGGAACTATGTCCACTACCACTACATGGGTGCACATGTACCCATGTAACAAACTTGCACATGTACCCCCACCCCCGTCTCTAAAATAAAAGTTAAAAAAATTTTTTTAAATCTAATTTTGAGGCAAGGTGTGGTGGCTCACACCTGTAATCTCAGCACTTTGGGAGGCCAAGGTGGGCGGTCATGAGGTCAGAAGATTGAAACCATCTTGGCTAACACGATGAAACCCCATCTCTACCAAAAATACAAAAAATTAGTCAGGTGTGGTGGCAGGTGCCTATAGTCCCAGCTACTCGGGAGGCTGAGGCAGGAGAATGGCGTGAACCCGGGAGGCGGAGCTTGCAGTGAGCTGAGATCCGGCCACTGCACTCCAGCCTGGGGACAGAGCGAGACCCCGTCTCAAAAAAAAAAAAAATCTAATTTTGATTATAATTAAAGAGACAAGGGTGGATACTGTTATCTACTGAATGATGTCCAAAGAGCTTCATAAAGATAATAGTTAAATGTTAATCCATCAACAGGAGGTAATAATTGGAGCATTATTGTAGCAAATCCTCTCACAAACTTTGTATTCTTAGGTTTCTGATATCAACTTAAAATCCCTTTGATTGATTTGGTGCCATTGCTTCAGAGATCCGTTTCCAATGCCTGGAGTGTCAGAGATTACTCTGCACTCTAACTTGAAAGTTCCCTCTGTTCCCAGGTGTAGAGGCACCTTTGCAACTGCGTGGTGGAAATTTACTTATTTTTATTTTTTGAGACGGAGTCTCGCTCTGTCGCCCAGGCTGGAGTGCAGTGGCCGGATCTCAGCTCACTGCAAGCTCCGCCCCCCGGGTTCCCACCATTCTCCTGCCTCAGCCTCCCGAGTAGCTGGGACTACAGGCGCCCGCCACCACTCCCGGCTAATTTTTTGTATTTTTAGTAGAGATGTGTTTCACCGTGTTAGCCAGGATGGTCTCCATCTCCTGACCTCGTGATCCGCCCCCCTCAGCCTCCCAAAGTGCTGAGATTACAGGCGTGAGCCACGGCGCCCGGCTGGTGGAAACTTTTTTGTCATCTCTCTTGTCAGTTTGCATTCAGTGCACTCAGCCCGCCATGTGGGCCTTCACTCGTCGTGTTAATCGATCCATGGGCAGTTGTTATAAAGGAAGTCTGTCCAGGAAACACTAGGATTGGAGACCACATTCAAGAGAAGTTCACAGACCAGTGATTAATAGGAGCCTTTTTGCCGCTATTGAATACCATTCTTTTTATAGCTGATTGTCAGAGGCTTTGAAAATAGGCCACCTTATGAAATGAAACAATGTGTCCACATTTTGGATGGATAAAGGATCCAGATTCATTTATGCAGTTTTATGAGAAAAGTAACAGTTTTTAGCGATTAAGCTACTTTCAATTTAAAAAGTCTATTTCTAATGGTCTAAAATTGAAATGTTAGAAATATTTTCACACACCGTGTAATTCCTTTTTCTGCCATGGGTGTCCACGGATGTCTCAGGCTGGTCAGTCAATTATGTGCCTCAATTCTTTGCCTTGACCAAACCTGCCGCAATGATGGGAGAAAGACTGCCAGCATCAGGAGAGTATTTTGTGCTGTCAGAGACCTCCGAGGTGAAAATAGTTGGCTTTATATCTTGTGCCTTTGTACAGTGGACAGCCCTATCAAGAACAGTAGACATGAGCTGGAGAAAGTGCTGAGTTGAGATAATCACTGCTCTTCCGGGTTTGAGCCTTTTCTGTACACAGCAGGGCGGTACCAATCTTTGTTCCTTCAATCTTCCATGAAGGGTCCTTGGATTTCTCCTTTTCTTCTTACAGAGAGGGTCCCCTTGGTTTCCTTGGAAACAGACTACTTGGTAGAAGAAAACTGAGTGACTCCCACATTTCAAATGTATTATTATTAATATACTTTTTAGTATGGTCATTTGCTTCATTTAAAACTGACTTTGGGCTGGCCATGGTGGCTTATACCTGTAATCCTGGCACTTTGGGAGGCCGACGTGGGCAGATTGCTTGAGCCCAGGGCCTCAAGACCAGCCTGGGCAACATGGCAAAAGCCGTCTCTGCAAAAAATCCAAAAATTAGCAAGGTGTGGTGGTGTGCCTGTAGTCCCAGCTACTTGGGAGGCTTAGGTGGGAGGATCACCTGAGCCTAGCAGGTCAAGGTTGCAGTGAGGTGCGATCATGCCACTGTACTCCAGCCTGGGTGAGAGTGAGATCCTGTCTAAAAAAAAAGAAAAAAAAGTACACAAGAAACAAACAAAAACCCCTGACTTTGTCTAAGTTAATGTTGGAAAAAGAATTCTAATAATTTTCAAATATTTCCTATCTTTTATTCTTGTCTTTTTTCTCAGCTTTCTTGAGGTATGATTGACAAAAATTGTATATATTTAAGGTGTACAATGTGATGTTTTGATTAGATGTATACTTTGTGAAACGATTACCACAATCAAGCTAACATAGCCATCATCTCACCTAGCGTCTTAGTTCATTCAGGCTGCTATAAAAAAAGAACCTTAGACTGGGAAATTTATAAACTACAGAAATGTATTGATTGCAGTTCTGGAGGCTGGGACGTCCGAGATCAGGGCACCAGCAGACCCAGTGTCTGGTAAGGGCTTACTGTCTGCTTCATAGATGGTGTCTTCTTGCTGCATCTTTACATAGTAGCAGGGACAAACAAGCTCTCTTGGCCCTCTTTTGTAAGGGCACTAATCCACTAATCCCTTTAAGAACTTCTGAAAGTCCCCACCTCTTAATACTATTGCGTTAGGAATTCAGTTTCAACATATAAATTTTGGGAGACATAAACATTGAGACCATTGCACCTAGTTACTATTTTTGTGTGTGTGTGTGGTTCTACTCTCTTGGAAAATTTTAAGTATACAACACATTATTATTAAGTCTAGTCTCCATGCTGTACATTAGGTCTCTGGAATTTACTCGTAACTCAGAAATCTGTACCCTTTAACCAACATCTCCCCATTTTCCTCCACCCCAGCCCTTGATAACCACCATTCTATTCTCTGCTTCTGTGAGTTCAACTTTTTAATATTCCACGTATAAAGGACATCACACGAATTTTGTCTTTTGTGTCTGGTTTATTTCATTTAGCATAACGTCCTCCAGGTTCATCCATATTGTCACAAATGGCCGGATTTCCTTCTTTTTTAAGGCTGAATAATATTCCATAGTGTGTTTGTGTGTATCACATTTTCTTTATCCCTTCATCTATTGACATTTAGGTTACTTCTGTAACTTGGCTACTGTGAATAAAGCTTCAATAAACATGAGCATGGAGATGTCTCTTTGAGTTGGTGATTTTATTTTACTTGAATACATATCCAGTAGTGGGATTGCTGGATAATATGGAAGCTCCATTTTTAACTTTGTAAAGGAACTTCCATACACTTTTCCATAATGGTTATACCAATCTACGTTTTCACCAACAGTGTACCAGGGTTCACTGTTCTTCACAATCTTGCCAACACTCATTATCTTTTGATTTTTTTGATAAGGGTTATCATAACAGATGTAAGGTGATATCTCCTTATGGTTTTGATTTGCATTTCCCTGATTGTCAGTGATGCTGAGCAAATTCCTCATCTTTATTCTATAAATATATCAGCTTATTTCCAGTGACTCATCCTGAGAAATGGGTGTTATTTCATAAAGAGATAAACCATGGTTCATAAAAGACCAGGATCCTTACTTTAAAATGCCAAATCAGTAGGTTCTCAGGTCCCATTACCAGTCTCGATTTGACCTGTGTCATCTCTAGCCTCTCGACTTTGAGGGAAAAGGGATCTCTAATGACCTTTTTCTGGAATCTCTTATTTGAGAGGCTAGTCACTTGAAGTTCAGAAAATAAAGGGAGTAGAATTCCTGGTTGACTTTTAAGGATGACAACAGAAACCAACATTGCCGGCTCTTAGCTTCACTGGACTTCAATGTAATGAAGTGAAGATGTCTTTCTAGTTATTTGAGGATCCTCTGACAATGGCGTTTGAATCCCTCACAGTCATTGGCTTTGAGAATTGAACAAATAGCACGGAGTCAAGAGCTGGGCCATAGGGACAGAAGGAGTGTTACTCTGTGGCAGTGCATCCCCAGGTCTCCTAGAGATGATGCACTATATGATTAAGCCAAGGGTCAGCCTCAGACCTCTTTTCTATCCATTGCCCCCAGGGACAACTAACTGTCCAGCGTGAACACTCTAGATGAGATGCATTTGCCATTGCTGAGCTGGCTGATGAAGTCTATAGAACCAGGAGTAGACCTGCTTTGGTTTCAAAGATCTTGCTGAATAAAGATAAATTACAGACTCATGATGGCTGATAGTAAAATGACTTCAGATGTATAGAAAATAATATTTTTGTTGAAGGTTTGAAGAAATTTACTGATATCTTGCAGGACTTCTGAGGGATAATTTAGTAAACGCCCTAAGGAAAGTACATTTAAGAAAAGGAATTACAGAAAAGAGTTTTCTCCATCCTGCTCTAGCATATTAGATATTCAAAAGCCAAATATAAATGATTTGTTACTACTTACTTCTACATTTTGTCAGTATAGCTAATTGAGAATTAACTGTGTGACCAGTCAGCCAGTCAATACATGTTGTGTGCCTACTGTGTGGTAGAAACTAGTAGATATTTAAAAACGTAAGGCCTAATGCAGTGGTTCATGCCTGTAATCCCAGTACTTTGTAGGGGTGAGGCAGGAGGATTGTTTGAGCCAGGAGTTTGAGACCAGCCTGGGCAACATAGCAAGACTCCTTCTCTACAGACAATAAAAATTTTAAAATTAGTCAATTGCGGTGGTGTGTGCCTATAGTCCCAGCTACTCAGGAGGCTGAGGTGGGAGTTTGCTTGAGTCTAGGAGGTTGAGGAAAAATAAAAATGTAAAGACATGCATTATTTAATGTTGTATAATACAAACAGGTTTTGTCTTTGTTTTCATTTTTGAGACAGGATCTCACTCTGCTGCCCAGACTGGAGTGCAGTGGCAGCATCTCGGTTCACTGCAACCTCCACCTCCCAGGCTCAAGTGATCCTCCTGCCTCAGCCTCCTGAGTGCCTGGGACCACAGGCATGCACTACCACTCCTGGCTAATTTTTTTTTTTTTTTTTTGTATTTTTTGTTGAGATGGGGTTTCACCATATTGCCCAGGCTGGTCTCGAACTCTTGGGCTCAAGTGATAGGCGTGCCTTGGCCTCCCAAAGTGCTGGGATTACAGATGTGAGCTACTGTGTCTGGCCACAAACTACTTTTTAAACACAAGTTAGTTGCCATTATTAGTGAGTTACATGGATTCTTTCCTTGTTAAAACTTTAACTTTAATATCAATTATAAGGCAGCAATGCCTAGTGGTTAGAACCACAGACTGTAGTCAGACTGTGCTCTTTGGTTCAAATACCAGCTCTGCCGTCTTCTGGCATTGTGACATTGGGTAAGTTACCTAACCTTTAAAAATGAAGACAGTAATATCTACATGATCTATTTTTTTTTTTTTACCTTTTAAGTTCAGGGGTACGAGTGCAGATTTTTTAGACAGGCAAACTTGTGTCATGGGGGTGTGTTGTACAAATTATTTCATCACCCGGGAATTAAGCCATCAGTACTTTTTCTGATCCTCTTACTCCTCCCACCCTCCACCCTCCGAAAGGCCCCAGTGTGTGTTGTTCCTCTCTATGTGTCCATATGTTCTCACCATTTAGCTCCCACTTATAAGTGAGAATATGCAGTATGTGGTTTTCTGTTCTGGGTGTCAGTTTGCTAAGGATAATGGCCTCCAGTTCCATCCATGTCCCTGCAAAGGAATTATCTCATTCTTTGTTACGACTGCATAGTATTCCATGACGTATATGTACATGGAATCAACCTAAATGCCCATCAATGATAGACTGGATAAAGAAGATATGATTCTTATTAGACCTAAATGAATTCATATTTGTAAATTTCTTAGGTCACTGGCTGGCAAATAATACTATAAGAGAGTTTATTAAATTAACAAACAGAAAATAGTCTTCTTAAAGTAGGTTAACATGAAAAAACCGTAGTTATTACAAAATCTGGTTAAATTGCAATAGATACAATTATCTAATTTTTCATAAAAAAACTTGGTGAGACCCAGAAAAATAAAACATCTTACCTAAGTGAAATGGGAAAAGTTACCTTGTCCCCCTCACAGGGTGCGTGATGCTGCTGTGGCTCGCTTCTTTAGTGCCCCACTGCTCAGATCTCTAGGGGAGCATACAGATGGGCAGGCTGCGGAGCTCCAACCCTATGGCAATGTCTAGGAGTGAATGTTTACAGCTGAAGCCCCAGTAGGCGTGTGTCACAGAGTGCTCTTTTAGTTTAGCCATCTGTAGGTGGCTTGTGTTAGCCTCAGTTACACCCCTGCCTTATCGCAGGACAGAGGGCTTTCTGTATTCCAGGGTTCTTACCTCGGTGTACCTGAAGAATCAGATCACACATGGGCTTGGACAATGAGTACAAGATTTTATTGAGTGGAATAGCTCTTAGCAGATGGGGGAGCCATAAGGGAGATGATTTTTCCCTGGAGTCAGGCCGCTCAGTGGCCTGGGCTTTTCTCCAACTGCCCTAGGCTCTCCTCCAACTGCCCCAGCCAAACTCCACGTCGTTCTGCCAGTCGATGGCCTGATGGTGTGCTGGTGTCTGTCAGTGCGCTCCTCTCAACATCCAGCTGCCCATGTGTTCCCCGACTGATGTGCCCCTCTGGTCATCCAGCCACCTTGTCTTCTTCTGCAGATGTTTTTCTCTGGACATCCAGCCACTTGTGTCTTCTTCCGCCAATGTGCTCCTCTTGGTGTCCAGCCTCCTGTGTGCTCCTCCCCTAATGTGTTCCTCTCGACCTCCAGCTACCTGTGTCTTCTTCCACCGATGCATTCTGGTTGGTGATCTGCCCTTAGAAAGCCATCTCACTTCTGTATATAAGAGAAGACGTGGGTGCTCTGTGCCCATCTTTTCACAAAGCTGTGTGAACAGATGTGAGTTAAGGCCATGTACCTTTTTTTTAATTAAAAAAATTTTTTTGAGATAGAGTTTCGCTGTGTCGCCCAGGCTGGAGTGCAGTGACACTACTTTGGCTCACTGCAACCTCTGTCTGCTGGATTCAAGCGATTCTCCTGCCTCAGCCTCCTGAGTAACTGGGATTACAGTCATCTGCCACCATGCCCGGCTAATTTTTGTATTCTTAATAGAGATGGGGTTTCACCATGTTGAACTCCTGACTTCAGGTGATCTGTCTGACTTGGCCTCCCAAATTGCTGGGATTACAGGCATGAGCCACCCCACCCAGACAAGGGCATGTACTTTAATGTGATTGATAATTTTAATCACATCCTGCAAAACATTAAGTTCAGGTCACATTGTCTGGCTAGCCAGCATTTCTCCACGGATGACACAGTGCATAGACTCACACTCAGAAGGGACCTCTTTGACTTGAGTAGTGAACAGAAAGCCACCCAAGCATGTACCAACACAAAATGACCAGTTCAGTTTTCCTGATATGTAATTATTCAAAGATTTGTATAGCTCTGTAGCGGTGGTGCTGGTTAACAACACAAATGCACATAACTTATCCTCATTCACATCCTACTGAAAAATACATTGCACAGAAACAAGCATTTTTGTCTTGTTTTTAACATTGGTAGACCTGGTACCAGGTTGCATAACATGGTATGCAACCTGGATTGCAAACCATGGTGACTCACTAATCCTCTCTAACATTGTGCCTCAATATCCTTTGCTATTTCATCAATTCATCTTGTTATGGTGCCACCTTTTGAACTGTAGCCTCTCCTAAAATTTCATGACAAATGTCCTAAGTAGCAGGCAAGATCAACTCTTCACCAGTAGTGAAGGACTTCTTAGCTTTAGCAATGTGGTTAGCCACGAAGAATGATGCTCGCAGTGCAGACACGTTTGATGAAGTGGTGGCCTTCAACAATTACTTCTGTTCTTTGTGGCTATGTGTTTTCTTTTGAAAGGCTCCAAACACTTGTCTTTCGATGCAGGTTGCTTTGTCTCCATGCGGTGAAGCAGTGTTGAAGGTTTCATGGCTTCGTTGAGTAGCCGGCAGCCACATATAATACAAAGTGGGCTTGGAGAATGTAAATCACCTGTTGAGATGAAGCTGTAATTTAAGTGGAAGTCTTGGTATTTTCTTTTAAATGCAGCTTTCTTTTTGTTGGGAGCCTTAGAGTCTTCTGCTGTCTCATCATTTGAGTCTATTACCCTTTTCAAAGAAGCTCTCCAGTGACGTTTGTATATTACTCATTTTGGCTAGGATTAGCTTGTGGGCCTACCAAAACTGTGACTGAGACAAGTGTACGGTGTGGGAAAGAGGCCTAGATGAAAGTGGTAAATAAAATAATAGTCAGACCACGCATGGACTAAAATATATGTCAGATTCTGACTCAAAGTCTCCCACCAGATGCAGCTTAATTGTCACTTGCCACTCACTGACAGGGTTTTGATACGAGTCTGCAAGCAATTGATTGATTATGGTCTCTGTGCAGTCAAACCTCTCTGCTAATATTCATCTACGTTTGCAGCTGCTCCCCAGTGCTAGCATCAGTGTCTCAGCTCCACCTCAGGTCATCAGGCATTAGATTCTCATAGGGAGCACACAACTTAGGTCCCTCACATGCGCAGTTCACTATAGGGTTCACACTCCTATGAGAATCTAATGCCTCCTCCTGCTGTGTGGCCTGGTTCCTATCAGATACAGCCCAGTACCAGTCCATGGCCTGGGGTTTGGGGACCCCGGTCTGTGGTATTCAGTACAGTAGCATGCTGTACAGGTTTGTAGCCCTAGAAGCAATAGGCTACACCATACAACCTAGGTGTGTGATACACTATACCATCTAGGTTTGTGTAAGTATACCCTGTGATATTCATACAGTGATGAAATTGCCTAATGATGCATTTCTCAGAAAGTATCCACGTTGACACATGCCTACACACACACACACACACACACACACACGTATATAGTCTTGAATGGCAGCATACGATTGGATCCTCTTATATATATTATCTGATAGGTATAAACAATGATCTTCAAAAGATATTAAATAATTAAAAGTTACATAACTAATGTTTTCTTTTTATATCTATATTTTCATCTTTTGATCAGTTAACTTGTGTCTGGAGGAATTCTTTAACACTCCTTTCCAACTGGTGATAAATTTTTTCAGCTTTGGTATGTCTTAAAAATGAATTGTTTTGCCAGAATTTCAAAAGATGTTTTCCCTGTGTGTTTATTGTTACATAATAATTTTCTTTTCTTTCTTTTTTTTTTTTTTATAGCATAGCTATTTTTTGAGCTCACTATTGGCTAGTAATATGATTTGAATCTGTGTCCCCACCCAAATCTCATGTTGAATTGTAATCTCCAATGTTGGAGATGGGGCCTGGTGGGAGATGACTGGATCATAGGTGTGGTTTCTCACCACTGGTTTGGCACCATCTTCTCGGTACTGTCCTTGTGACAGTAAGTTCTCATGAGATTTGGTGGTTTAAAAGTGTGTAGCACCTCCTGCCCCGCCTTGTTCCTGCTTCTACCACCACCACGTAGGAAACTTGCTCCCACTTTGCATTCTACCATGATTGGAAGCTTCCTGAGGCATCCACAGAAATAGAAGCTGCTATACTTCCTTTTCTGCTTCCTTTATAGCCTGCAGAACTGTGAGCCAATTAAATCTATTTCCTTTTTAAATTACCCAGTCTCAGGTATTTCTTTACAGCAATGCACGAATGGACTAATACAGCTAGCCTATTTCTTAGCCTTTTCCCTTATCATCTATTCTTACAACTCAATGAGGTAGGAGCTACTGTCATCTAATTTTGCACGTGAGGGGACTGAGGCACAAAGAGGCTGTATCACTGGCCCAAGGTAAAGTAGAAAAAAGGCTCAGAAGTCACCTGCCTTCAATCTCCCAGACAGGAAGTGGGGCCAGACTCTAAATCCACTCTGCTCCAGGGCAACGTTTTAAGCACAGAAGGGATAAGGTCAGTTCTGCACTTTAGGAAGATGGGACTAGATGCAGTGCTGAGGACTGGGAGAATGCAGGGTCCTGAGAAGTTTCTAGACTAGTGCCAAGATCACCCAAGACATGCCCTACCCACAGGTCTCAGCCTACTTTAAACAGAACAGGAATTAATACAGAAAAGCTATAATACTTTTTCTTTCAGGACTTTTAGAATACTGTCCACTATCTTCTTGCTTGCCTTGTTTCCAATAAGAAAACTGCTGTCATCCTTAGTTTATCTGTACATAATGAATCCTCTTTTTTCTTTCACTGAGTTTAAGGTTTTTTTCTCTTTATCATTGTTTCTGAGAAAGTTGATGTTCATTGTGTTTCTTGGTTGTAGGAATTTATAGCATTCATCAAATTTTGAAGTTTTTTTGTTAACCATTACTTCTTCAAGTATTTTTGTTTTCCTCCAGTCTCCTTTTTTTTAAGGATTTCAATTACACTAATATTAGACCCTTAAATTGATGAATAGTTAACCAATGGTTTTACTTTCTTGAAGGCTTTCTTCTCTGTGTTTCAGTTTAGATTGTTTCTATTGCCCTATCTTAAGATTGTTGCATATAACCTATATATTTTAAATAATTTCTGGATTATTTATAATACCTAACACAATGTAAATGCCATGTTATATGTTATTATTTAGGGAATAATACAAGAAAAAACATTTGTACATATTCAGTACAGATGCAGCTATTGTAGGCCTAACTGTATTTTCAACTCATGATTGGTTGAATCGGCAGATGTGGAACCTATGGATATAAGGTGCTGACTGTATTTTTTATGCTATCATAAATGGGATAGTTTTCTTAATTTTAGAGGGGTAGTAATTGTTGCCATAGAAATGCTACTGATCAGTTTTTGTTGGTTTGTATGCTGCAACTTTACTACATTTATTTATCAGTTTTCATATGTTTTTGGTGGAGGCTTTTCGATATGTAAGATCATGTTATCAGCAAACAGAGACAATTTATTTTGTGTCTCCTATTTCAAAATTCCTTTTATTGATTTTTTTTTTTCTTGCCTAATTGCTCTGGCTAAGACTTCCAGTAGTATGTTGAATAGAAGTGGTGAGAGTGGGCATTTGTATTGTCCCTGATCTTAAAGGAAAAGCTTTCAACTTCTCACCATTGAGTATGATGTTAGCTGTGGGCTTGTCATGTATGACCTTTACTGTGTTGAGTAACATTCCTTCTATACCTATTTTTTAGGTTTTTTTTTTTTTCAGTCATGAAAGGATGTTGAGTTTTGTCATATGCTTTTTCTTCATTTATTAAGATGATCATACATATGGTTTTTGTCTTTTGTTCTGTTAATATAGTAAATCACATTTATTAATTTGCATATGTTGAACCATCCTTGCGTTCTTGGGATAAATCCTTCTTGGCCTTGGTGAACAATCCTATAAATGCCGTTGAATTTGGGTTGCTAGTATTTTATTGAGGATTTTAGCATCCATATTAATCAGGGATATTGGTCTGTAATTTTATTTTCTTGTAGTATCCTTGTTTGGCTTTGGTACCAGGGTAATTTCTGTCCTCATAAAATGAGTGCAAGTTTCCCCATCTTTGATTGTTTGGAAGAGTTTGAGAAGAATTGGTACTAGTTCTTTAAGTGTTTGGTAGAATTCATCTGTGAAGCTTTCTGGTCCTGAGTATTTCTTTGATGGAAGACATTTTATTACTGATTCAATTTTCTTTCTTACTTAGTATTGGTCTGCTTGGAGTTTCGATTTCTTTATAACTTGGTTTTGGTCTATTGTATTTCTAGGAATTTATCCATTTCTTCTAGGCTATCCAATTTGTTGGCATATAATTTTTTATCATTTTATAACTCTCGTACTTTTGTGGTATCAGTTGTACCATGTTTCCTCTTACATTTCTGATTTTATTTATTTGAGTCTTTTCTCTTTTTTTCTTATTCAGTTTAATTAATGGCTTATCAATTTTGTTTATCTTTTCTATTGTTTTTATAGTCTCTTTTTTACATTCACTTCTCCTTCAATCTTTGTTATTTCCTTCTTTCTGCTAAATTTGAGCTTAGTTTATTATCCTTTATCTAGTTCCTTGAGGTATAACATTAAGTTATTATTGATATCTTTGTCTTTTTTGATGAAGGTTTTTATTGCAATAAAATTATCTCTTTGAACTTCTTGTGCTGCATCCCATAAGTTTTGGTATGCCTGGTTTTCATTTTTGTTTGTCTGTCTCAAGGTATTTTAAAATTTCCCTTTTCATCTCTTTCTTAACACATTGGTTGTTAAGAAGTATATTGCTTAATTTCCATTTATTTGCACATTTTCAGAAGTTTCTTCTGTTGTTGATTTCCAGTTTTATACCACCATGATTGGGAAAAAATACTTGATATAATTTTAATCTCTTTAATTTTGTTAAGACTTGTTTTTTGGCCTAACATACTATCTATCCAAGAGAATGTTCCATGTACACTTCAGAAGAATTGTAATCTGTTGTTATTGGATGAAATATTCTGTATATGCCATGAAGTTCATTTGCTCTAAAGTATAGTTCAAGTCCAATATTTTCTTACTTATTTTCTGCCAAAAAATCTGTCCATGTCAAAAGTGGGTTACTAAACTCCCCTATTATTATTGCATTACATTCTTTCTCTCCTTTCAAATCCTTCAATATTTGCTTTATATGTTTAGGTGCTTTGATATTGAATGCATATGTATTTATAATTGTTACATCCTCTTGAATTGACTTCTTTTTATTATATAATGACCTTCATTGTCTCTTTGTATAGTTTTTTATTTACAGTCTATATTGTCTGATATAAGTATACCTACCTTTGCTCTCTTTTGATTTCCATTTGCACAGAATGTTTTTCCATCCTTTCACTTACAATCTGTGTGTTTACTTAAGGGTGAAATAAGCCTTGTGTAGGCAGCAGATAGTTAGGTTTTTTAAAAAAAATCCTTTCTGCTCTCTCTGTCTTTTGATTGGAGAATTTAATCCATTTACATCCAAAGTTATTACTGATAACTAGAGACTTACTACTGTTATTTGATCAATTGTTTTGTAGATTCTTTGTTTTTTTTTTTTTTCCTTTCTTGGAATCTTTCTTTATGGTCTGAAGGTTTTCTGTGGAAGTATAATTTGAATTTTTTAAAAACAGTCTTACTCATTGTTGTCATTCCAGCACCTTGCACAATCCTTGTATACTTCAGGGACTCATTGTTGAATTCAAAGGAAATAGCTTCAAATCATGTTTAAAACTATAGTTACCTTTTGTTTCCCTTTCCCTCAACCAATATTGATTCTTCTTACATAGTTATATTTATAATTATCCTTTCCTGTGAGTCTCACTACCTCAATTTTAGTTCAGACCTTTTTAGCCTCAAATCTTTATCAATGCTAAGCTTCCGAAATACCTCCAGCTTTCCAGGGGCTCTTCACTACTCCTTTCATGAATACTGTCTCCTCAAGGTAATGTCAAGCCACTATGATCACTTTGATGCTAGTACGTATAGGTTAAAACCACATCCCATTGGCATTAAAGTCTCTGCAATCTGATACCCTTCAACATATGCAGCCTGATCTATTTCCTAACTTGCCCAGACTACAGGAAAAAATTATGTTTCAGTGGAAAAGTAGAGTATATCTCTCAAGGGGTAATCTGATTCTGAGACTGTGGGAGTTCTGCAGCTTTCAATACCTTGAAGCTATTTTCAGACTCTGTAAATGGTAAATAACTGATAGCTATGCAAAACAATTCTTGTCTCTAGATGTCTAATTCAGATGTTATCTAGAAGTTAGTTCAAATTACAGACTTGAAAAGGTAATTTATGGGTCGGGCATGTTGGCTCATGCCTGTAATCCCAGCACTTTAGGAAGCTGAGGTGGGCAGATCCCTTGAGGCCAGGAGTTCAAGACAGCCTGGCCAACATTGAGAAACCCCGTCTCTACTAAAAATACAAAAGGTGGCACATGCCTGTAATCCCAGCTACTCAGAAGGCTGAGGTGGGAGAATCGCTTGAACCCAGGAGGCAGAGGTTGCAGTGAGCCTAGATTGTGCCACTGCACTCTAGCCTGGGCGACAGAGCGAGACTCTTTCTAAAAGAAAGGAAAGGTTATTTATGAAGCAATATAGTAAGGAACCGTTAAGCAGGGGTGAAAGATGTGGAAAAGTTCAAACAATAAAATATTCCTTAAAACCTAATAAAGAATTGGAAACATTTGGCTAATTAACATTTTCATAGTTAAAGCTCTTAGTCTTCATTAAAGAAGTATTGTAAAAATGCATGGGCAATTTGACAATTCTGTTTTTAACATAGTTAAGCATGAAGCTGGATTTATCGTGGAGCCAAATTTCACATATATGCTTGCATTGCTTCATGCTATGTTTACTGCGGTACACGGATAGTGTGCGGTACACGGATAGTGTGCGGTACATGGATATCGTGTGGTACACGGATAGTGTGCGGTACATGGATGGTGTGCGGTACATGGTCATGTGCCTAAAGTGAATTTCTTGATTGCACAGGATGTACGATGGTGTTGGTGAACTTGGAGATGTGGAATTGAGTATCAGGAATAAAATATTCATTATGCTGGTTTTCTGGGGCCCTAGGTAACACTGTAGGCTCCAGGTTAAATTGAGTATGACCACTTAGGGTTGGTTTCCTGTTTATTTGCTTTTGCTCCTAGTTTTCATTCCTTGGCTGTTTATTTTCCTCTGGTTTTGCTTGTGTATCCACATATGTAAAATCATGCTTTTATGATTTTAGTTTGATTTTTATTTGGTTCTGTGAATAGTTATTTTGTTTCCTATGCACTTCTAGCAGGTCATTATCCGTTCCACTTATCTGGAATTCCTGAACTACTTTTGCCGGGCCTGCAGGAATTAATGGAGCACACTAGCTTTTTATCCTTAAACCAAACGTGGATTTTAGCCTCCCTGGTATTTTAAGTGTGTTGAGTATACTCTCACAAACAGAATTTAAGTAATATTTCTTTCTCTCTGCCTAACGTCTCCAATATTTGTAAAGTATTCCTGAATATTCTTAATTCATGTGTTCGTTTGCATACGTTTAAGCAGGGCCACCAGGGTCGCTCAGGGAGAGAGAACCCAGACACCTGGCATGCAGGCGCAAGGGTAAGAATTTCTTACCAGTCAGTCTTGGGCCTCTTTCTCTCTATGCAAACTGGTTAATCTCCTCTGTGAAGTGGTAAGTTAATTGGTTGAATAATAAGAAGAACTTAAATATTTTGTCAGAAAAGTGAAAAACGTAATATGCCTTTTATTTAGTTCATGTGACTTGAGTAATCTTTGGGAAATAAAGACAGTTTTAAAGATTGTTAGTAAAACAATTGTCTTCAAAATGTAAACATGGTCTAAATTATGTTCAACAATTAGGTTTTATAAATGCTTTAAGGCCATAAGCTGCTTCTTTGGCTTTTGAAAATTGTTTAACTTGCCTGCTTTCCAGCTAGGTAAGGCCTGGGGACATGGGGAGTTGGCCATGCCCCTAGCTGTGCTGGAAATAGTCAAACCTTACCAGAATATAACTTACCAGCTTTTACATTAAAGTTAAAATTGCTAAGAGTCGCCATTGTAGCATACAATTAAGACTACTAGAAACAGTTTTACATGCAAGGTGTGTAAGAACAGTAGAATATGGAGTTTTTCTTGTAAAAGGATATAAAAGGTTTTTGCTGTCTTTCCTAATGCCTGAAAACATCCAGAAAAGAGGTAAGCAGGATTGACATGTTTACATACGTGGGATTGCGAAAATGACGTTTAATCTTCTTTAGGTTATATTTTTGTGAATAATACTAATATAGATCCCCAAATTGTATAAAGCTACTAACGCAAATAAAACAAAATTAATTAAATATAATTAATTAATATTAATTTCATGTTAAACCAGCTAATACTGAAATTGTTTGAAATAGTTTATAATCAATGTTTGATCCCATATTCCTGAGAAAGCAAAGCTTCAGGCCAGCCATGTAAACATTTATAACGGGATTTCATTCAACTGTTATTTTCAAGGCATGTTTTCTGGTTGTATAAAAGCTTTCCCATGCAAGAGAGCTGATGTTATAGCAGTAGATTATTATGCCACAATGTATTTTCACTGCGTAAAGAAACCTTTTTTTTTTTTTTTTTTTTTTTTTTTTTAGACACAGTCTCGTTCTGTCGCCCAGGCTGGAGTGTAGTGGTACAATCTTAGCCCACTGCAACCTCCGCCTCCTGGGTTCAAGCAATTCTCCTGCTGCAGCCTTCCAAGTAGCTGGGATTACAGGTGCCCGCCACGATGCCCAGCTATTTTTTTTTGTATTTTTAGTAGAGAGGGGGGTTTCGCCATGTTGGCCAGCCTGGTCTCGAACTCCTGACCTCAGGTGATCCACTTGCCTTGGCCTCCCGAAGTGCTGGGATTACAGGCATGAGCCACTGCACCTGGCCAGAAAACTTTTTATGATTGAATCTTCTGGAAACATCAGAGAAAGACTGTCATTGCCATCCACGCTACAACAAAACTTTGGAACCTTGAACTTTGAGTTCATAATCTCACAACTGAGAAGGGTCCTTACATGCTCTTGGAGTGTGCACTCACTGGAACCCTCAGGGTAAAACTAACCAGGGAACTTTTTCCCAAGAAGAGAATGGCATCCTTGATGTGGAGTCCACTGTTTTGGACTGAGTTCATGCACTAGGCCCCAACAAACCAAACCAAACCAAAATGAAGTCGCTTGTGCTAAGATTTTAAGGAGACACATAGATTCTAGAGCAGACCAGGTTTTGTTTTTCCTCCTACAGATCTCTATAACAAACATTTCTGATAGCATAGGTATCCATCCCCTGAAGTTCCCATTAAATCTTTTAACCCAATTCATTTCCTCTTGCCTAGAGACCATCACACTTATGATTGTGCAACAAAGGTTCCAGTCAGTTCCAGATGAAGACACCACCACTGGCAGTCAGGAAGCTACCCTGCCTCCACTAGTTGGAGCAGGGCGAGAGTTCCATGATCCCCAGTAGGTGGGGACTACACCTGGAGCCAGCATGAAGCAGTTACAGAAAAAAGACCATCGGTCCTTCTGCGTCCCATAAAGATTTATGGGGATCACATCTCTCAGAGGGGAGAAGAGACAGTAAAATAGGGTGTGGAGGCAGGGAACATAAGGCCGATTCATACTTCAGCTATGACAGGAAATATCCTCTCCACAGAGCATACTCCGAGTAAATGACTTTGTAACTTTACTTCATCCTCTTCATTTACATAGGGCGTACCCCAAGTAGAGGGTATTTAAACTCACAAAAACTCTGTAACAGGGCCTTCGAGCCCCTATGCTTGGGCCCGCTCCCACATTGTGGAGTGTGCTTTCATTTTCAATAAATTCCTTCGTCCCTTCCTTGCTTTGTTTGTGTGTTTTGTCTGATTCTTCAAGACGCCAAGAACCTGGACACCCACTACCGTTAACAATTTTAAAGCCGAACCCTCCAGCAGGGACAGTAAAAGATTGGATGCTGTATGCATGATACAAACCCTTCACTCTTCAGGAAGAAGCTGGTAGTTGAGGATTCATTCCTGATTGTAAGGAGCTGTGCTGAAGATGGGATTTGTGGATGAGTACATCTCCACTCTTCCTGCCTGTTTCAACGTGGATATTTTCTCAGTTGTTTGGTGTTCAGGAGTCTTTCTACTAGTTTCTGGCTTTCTCTTGGAGGGAACTGATCCATGTATAGGTGTTTATCTGGTGCATCTGTGGGAGGAGGGATAGCCAGGAGCAACTATTTCTTCATGTTGCTGATGCCACTTTTCAGAATTTTGTTTTGAGCAAATGGCTTGAAGTAGGAGAATACGGTAAATGATTTTTAAGGTCTTAATCTCCTTAAGTTAAGGAGACTGTTTTAGCAAATATGTTTTGGAACAGATATCTGTTTAGAATCGCCAGCACCTAGAGACAGAGACACTAACCAGAAGATGTTCCTGAAATACAGGTGGCAAAGATTTAATCCAGGCAGGTGGTTTTCAAAAATAACAATAAGGGATAAGTCCAAGAATTGGCATAGTTTATACATAACCATAATGTTTATATTTATTTTTCTCCAAATAAGGCATTTCACTGCATAAGATAATATGTAGCTATGCTTTTTGAGTAAGAGGAAATACATATTAAACATTTCTAAAGCATCTGGAAAAATACCCCTTTCCCCCATCTGTTCTAGACAGTTAAACCTACTTTGCACCAGTTGAATTTTCCACAATAGTTTCTTTGGATATTAAAATGACTGAATTCTCCAAGCAGAAAATGAAAATCCTGAAATAGAGACGGAATAACAAGTATTACTTCTGTTCAATCAAATATAACATTTAAGTGCACAATTAAACTACTTCTGTTTATGTGCTTTAACATTTAAATCTTCTTATCCCATGCAATAATTGAAACTACCTGATGGAAAATAACCAATTTGAGACTGAATAAAATGAATCTGGTGGTCACAGGGATGAGCACAGTTAGTCAACTAGTGTTAGTAAAATCCATTTTTATGTCTAATTTTGATTGCAAGTCATTAGGTCAGCACTGAGTTTAAGAATGTGGCCCAAGAGAAAAGCTGAAACATCATGTCCTCTTTCCAACTTCAGCCCCATCTGGTTGAAAATTTCTGCAGTGGTTCCCAGAACAGCTTTTAGATAACACTGAGGCATTTGAAGGGAGCTTTCTAAGGACCAAATAATCTTCAAAAATTTCGAAAGAAAAACCAAATGCTCTTCTAAGCTTTTGCTACTCAAGATGCTTATTGTGGGCCAATAGTATTGACATATCCTGGGACTTGTTAGACTTGCAGAATCTCGGGCCCCACCCAGGCTTACTGAATCAGAATGTTCTTTTTAACAAGATCCCCAGGTGATTTATATTAAAATTTGGACCTATTAAGTCTTGTTTTAAGCTCTTTGAACAGGTTTCGGTAGGGAGTGAGAGAGTTCCATGTTTTAAGAGGTAAGTGCTGATTCTTTGGGAGGAGATTTTCATTGCAGCTATGCAATTGAACAGCTCACTGGGAAAATGCAGAAGAGGAAAGAGCCTCTTTGAGATCACAGCCTCTGGTGGCAACCAGGCTCAGAGGACTAACCCATTCTGTGGTACAGTGGAGTTTCTTAATGCCTTTGGGTCACTTACCAAGTTTAAATGAAACCTGCCTATTTCTGCATCAGGCAGGAGGTATTAATGCTTTCCCCACAGATTTGCAAACCCATGTGTCTGTCGTGATGCATTTATGGATTAACGGCCATCTTCAAGGGGCTAATCCTTCAGCACCTGATCAGACAAGAGAAAATAATTAGACCTACAAATAGCCTGACTGTTTAATTGCACAAAAAACATTTCCCTCCTCCCACAGGAGGACACAGATCATTCCATAATCCAAGACATGGAGAGATGCTAACTGAGATGCGTGACAGGGTCCAAATTCAGTCTTTTTCCAATTTTTCAAAGTGCAATTCTGGCCCAAACCTCTGCACAAGCATAGAACCCTGCCAGTGACATCTTGTGCAGTATGAGGAAATCCTTTCCATTTTAGTCTCTGGCAGTCAGGACCCCTCTATTTTGTTTTGAGATTGATTTTCTAGCTAAAACTTTGTACTTTTTGTTCCCAAAGATCTTCATGGGCAGAACAGACAGAGCTGGATGGGGTGGATGAGGAGAGGGCCAGGTGGACAAATGGCTTCATGCTGAGGATGCAGCATAGGGATGGGTTTGTGGGGAGGGCTCGTTCCTTCATTTCTCTCCTTGGATCTCTTCTATCACAAGGGATATGTCAACCCTTCATGCTCTCATCATTATAATAGTAACTTTCGTGATCTAATTTAGTTAGCTCATCAGTGTTATTCCACTCAGAAATGACTACCTAAAATGATATCTAAATTTCAAATAATAATTGTAATTTAACCATCACTTTAACTGATTGCCCAGCCTGCCATTTTAGGACTTTATTATCATGCTCTGCTTGGATATTTAAAGGGTCTTCACTGAATCAGCCTAAAGCTTCTGAAAATCCCTACGAATGAATTACCACATGGAACCTTCACAGAATTCCTAAGCCCCAGTGTTCCATAATAGAGACAGGCATAGAGGGAAGAATGCTGACTTTGAAGCAAGATGCACCGAAGTCAGCATCTTAGCTCTGTCATCTTGGGTAAGTTACTAACGCCTCACTGAGTCTCAGTTCCTCACTGTATTGGGGGAAATAATACCTATTGCATAGTTTTCTGTGTAGATTAAAAGAGATAGCAAATGTAAGTTGCTTAGCAAGAATACTGGCACCTAGTGGGGAACCAAGAGGTTTAATCCTTATTTTAATCTACCTTTCCTTTCTTGACGAATGGTGTCTGTAGCCTGAGCCTCAGTCAGAAAGTTATGCGGCTAACACTTTATTGAGTGAGTGCAATCCAGGGAATTCAAGGAAGCAGAAGTGAAGGAATCAGGTAAATGAGGTGAAGGAAGAGAAGAAGTACAGGATGGTACATTTCCAAGCTGTCTAGACTTGACCAGAAAACATCCTTGTTGCTCAGTTATGCAGGACATCACCAGGGAGGGCATATGGAAGTGTGCATCTCAGCACAAGTTCTCAGGAGGAGGAGGAGAGAATAATTTATCTGTTGGCTCCTTTCTTTCTCCTGTTGCTTGTTGGCCAAATCCAGCCCCCACTGGCACAATTGGATTGTCAACTCACCTACATTTCTAGGTTATTTTTGCCACAAGAGTGCTGGCATTGAGCCAATGAAAGGGCATGAGCCAGAAATATTTAATACCTGTCTCTCTGCAACATGCAGCTTTGAAGACCCATCTTGGAAAGTCAGTGGGTTGGGTTACTTAGGAGGCCTCTGGCATCTGCACCTAGCATTGACAGGAAAGCTCAAGGGTGGGAGGCGATGGCCCTGTGGTGTGAGGTCGGAGGTGTGACATGACACACAGCCTGGTCCTTCTTCGAACTTCACGGGACTTCAGGACTAGCTGCTTGCTGCAGTAGGGTCAACTGCTGAGCAGCTGCCCTGAGTGGGCAGGGACGAAACTCAGTGGGCAAAGAGGGACATCTTCTCTCTGTGCCAACGATAATGCCATTGGTGCCAAGAAATCTCCCTGGAGAGTCACCCATAGCACTGAGCAGCAAAATCATAGCCAACCAAATCTGAGAAGTACATGAACTGGGTCTGGTATTGTGAGAGTAGGATATGGACTTTCAATAATTCATGAATGTGGAGGGATGTAAAATCGGCTCTCAACACAGGTTTTTTTTTGGTTTTGTTTTTTGTTTTTTGTTTTTTTTTTTTTGGTTTTTGAGATGGAGTCTCTCTCTGTGGCCAGGCTGGAGTGCAGTGGTGCCATCTTGGCTCACTGCAACCTCTGACTCCTGGGTTCAAGCAATTCTCCTGCCGCAGCCTCCCAAGTAGCTGGGATACAGGCATGCACCACCACGCCCAGCTAATTTTTGTATTTTTAGTAGAGATGGGGTTTCACCATTGTTGGCCAGGATGGTCTCGATCTCCTGACCTCATGATCCGCCCACCTCAGCCTCCCAAAGTGCTGGGATTACAGGCGTGAGCCACCGCGCCCGGCCTCAACACAGTTTTGACTTGGGTCAAGTTTATTTTTAGTGCCCTTCGGATTAAAGCTCAGGAGAAAGGTTGGGTTTAGCCACCATGATTTGCAGAATTCGCTTGTCTTTTGTCTGACTTTAAAGTCTATTTTCAATCACATCACTGTGCCTACTGCTTCAGTACAAAGATGATGCCAAAGCCATGGGATGGAATATCACCACCCAGAATGAGCAGGGACCAGGACTCCTCGTACCTGAAATGATGGAACAAAACGCTATGGAAGACCTGAAAACTAAGGTCTTAGCAACAAACAGAAAGCCAAGAGAGAGAAATTAAGAAATTAAGAAAGAAGAGATTTTCAGATTAAAGGAAGGGATCCTCAGTGTCAGATGATATAGAGAGGCCAAATAGAATAGGAAGAAACAAAATAACAGAATTTTGTAACTTCCACTCTGACCAGAACAATTTCTGTGGCAAGATGGGGATTAACTAAAAGTATTGCTGAGTATTGAGCAGTGTAGTGAAGTGAGGAAATAGAGCAAATTAAAATTTTTTTTTTTTTACCTAAAATTGGCAAATAGGAAGACAAAAGTTTTGGCACCTTGGTGGGGAGGGGGAAATCAGAGTTGAAGCAAGTTTTTTTTCAAAGCACAATTCACTTATTCAATCTGCTGTGACACCATTGGGTTGTTTCCAGCTTCTTGACAATTAGAAATAATGCTGCTATAAACATTCTTGCAAATGTCTTTGGGTGCATATGTGTTCCTAGTTTGGTTGAGCATCTCTAGCGATAGTCATGGTGCATTTCAATATTCAATCAATAGCTCAGTTTACTGATATGTCAGTTACATCATGCCATTGGTTGATAAACCATCTGTTACCTTACTATTTATGTAAGTTTCTGTTCTGTAAGTTACTGATGGCGGTGTCTTAAAACCCACAGTACATTATTGATAACTACGTCTCCTTTTACTTTTGTTAATTTTTGCTGTCTTAGAAAAACACACAAATTTTGAATTATATATTTAACCATTTACAGATTTAGAGGTTTTTTATATCTTCTTGGTAAGTAGAAATTTTTGTTGCTGTGAAATTTCCTTCTTTATCTCTAGTAATATTTCTTATCTTAAAGTTCTTTATCTGATATTCACTATCTCTTGCTCAGGTTTTGGAAGGAATATCTTTTTCTATCCTTCTACTTTCAATCTTTCTACGTCCTTATATTCAAGACTTGTCTCTTGGAATCAGAATATGGTTTTAAAATCCTATTTTCTCTGATCAAACATTGCCATTTCTAAAGCATTTAGTTCATTTATGTTTATTGTAATTATCTAGAAGCAAGGTATTTTAAGATAGTGGAAGCATTTATTCTTTTGTGGGCAGGAGGGAAGGAAAACTAAAGAGATTGAAAACATAAGTGAGGGAAAAAAAAAATCTCACCTTAAGTAGCTGTCAGCCTGTCTTTCCCTGGAGTCCCCTATCCCCACATTCTTCTATGTCCACTTTGTCACAGCTTCAAGGGGCAGCTTTCCCAGATCCTGCTAATGCTGCTGTTCTGATTAATTTGGAACTTCGGAAGAAGTTTATTTGGAGTGGCAGAAATAATGACGTTTTTATTTATCCTTGTGATTTTTGTCTTAATATGTAATCCAGTTTTATCTAATTTTTTTCACACAAGCTGGTATTCCCTGTACCCACTATACTATAACCTTCCCTTTATTTATAGAGTGGCTAATTTAGTGAGCACTCACTTGTGCTTGTTGCATGGTGGGATGAAAGGGGAAGGGGCGTGGTTGGGAAGGAGGCTGGATATACTGGCTGAGCACTGAACTGTGCAGCCTATAACAATGGAGAGCTTGCAATTCTCTGATGCACAAAAGTTGATGCTGACCTTCTCTTGGCTGAACTGTTTGCCAGCTTTTCCTTAGTCAACTCCCAAATGACAGCATCCTTAGCAGAAAATCCTTGCCACTTGGTGAGACAGATAATCCCAGTGGTTACACTCATGGGCTCTGAAGCCACACTAGTTTTAAAGCTTGGCTCTGTTCCTTATAATCTGTGTGATCTTGAGCAAGTTCTTTACCTTCTTGAGCCTTCATTTCTTCATCTGCAAAGTGGGGATAAAATGACACTACTTTATGGATTTTTATTGAGGAGAAAATGAACATATATGTTGTGATGTTAATTTTACCTGTCAACTTGGGTAGGCCATAGTACACAGTTATTTAATTAAACAGTAATCTAGGTGTTGCTCTGAAGGTATTTTGCAGATGTGGTTAACATCTACAATCAGCTGACTTTAAGTAAAGGGTACTATCTTCTGTCATCCGAGTTGGCCTTATTCAATTCAATCAGTTGAAAAGCCTGAAGAGCAGAACTGAGATTTCCAGGGGAAGAAGAAATTCTGCTTCAAATTCTGCTTCAGCCTGCTGGCTGCCTATGGATTTTGGACTTGCCAGCCTCACAATCGCATAGATCAGGTCCTTGAAATAAGACACAATGTGTATTTATATCCTAGTGGTTCTGCTGCTCTGGAGAACCCTGACTAATACACATGCGCAAAGCCTCTGGCACAGTGCCTTGCTGGCCATCAGTCCTCAGGAAGTGTTGGCCTACCGTTATTATTTTACGCATATCTGATTAGCATAGAGAATGCTTTCTGGAAGCATGAAGCTGTCAGAGGATAATCCCTACCAAAAGGCAAACTCAACAGTCATTCATTCTTGTCATACCTCCTGCAGTTGTGACCTGCCTCTGTTCTGTTTTGTTTTGTTTTTCCTGTGCAGTGATGGTGCTTATGATGCTCTTCATAATATCACAGGTCTTGCACCACGCCCCACTTGGCAGCTGATTTGCCCCCTGTGCTTCTCTGACGTTTCCTTGAGAAGGCCACTGGCCACCAAGCTGCACTTCAACCTCAACCTCTGCCTCTTCCATCCTCTGCAGCACCTGTGGCACTGTTGCTTGTGCGCCCTTTGTGGTTGTTTTGTGAGTCAACACTGAACCCTAGAATATTCCATAATGGAAGAAAGAGCAACCACAGAGAGTTGAACTTCATCCTGACTGGACAAAGCACCCCAGGAGATGTCAGCTCATCGGCTGAGAGCTTTGGATAGCACTTTATTTACTGCACTCACTCTATATAAGAAAATATTTTTGCAAGTCAAAAAGATTGAATATTGGTAACTTCACATGCTTCACCCTAATAATTGTACTCTTCCTTACTGGAATGGATTTATACAGTCTCTCTATATTTTTAATTAAAAGATGTTTCTATGACCAGAGTATGACAGCAAATCAGTGCCATATAGGACTGCACTAAGCAACATACATGTGTTCTTATTGTTGTTATCCTCATTAGACTTTATAGCAAAAGGCAATCCAAGAGCACCATAGAGTGAGCCTTGACCTGAACAGGCCACTGGTCTTGGTCTCTTGGAGATGGAGTGGGCTCAATGAGGAGGTACGGGAAGCTCTCTGATTGTCATTACAGACAGGCAGGCTAGGAGCAAGCTATGCCTTCAGCCCAGAGACCCATCGCAGAGCCATTTGTTTGCTCCCCTGAGTATTAGGTGTTTTGTTAGCAGCTATTCTCTGCCAGTGAGTGATTTTCATTGTTTTGTGAATTTTTAGTACAGATAGTATCAAAGGCTATGTGGCAAGATGCTAAGCATATACTTACGTAGGCTTTTGCGAAGTAGAAAAATATTGAATTTTAGTCGTTAAAAATTTTACACTTCTGTCTTATGCATTACACCGTCTACAGAGGCTGTTGAAGTGCCACATCCTTACTGGATGCTCAGTGAAAACGTAAGCTGCCATTGATGTAGTGGCGACAAGGCCTTGACTTTTAGCTGGACTAACCAGGCTTAAGTCATAGTTCTGCTACTGCATCGTTGTGTAACCTTGGGGAAGTTAACCTCACTGTGACTCAGTTTTCTCACTCAAAATGGGGACAGAAACAATCCCCTATCTAAAAGGATTGTAATGAGATAATATCTGTAAACCATGGTGCTATGTATATAAAAAGCATAGTATGTGCTGACTATTGTTATTAAATGAATGACTCTTAGTACACAGGAGACATTTTAAAGTTCAAATTGTGTTACAAAGAAGCAATACAATACCGAAAGCAAACAATCTACAAGATGCCCAAACTCCAAAAACTATCCTATGCTTTCTCTTGTTTTAGGATGGTATTGGTCACTGTGTGCTATTATGGAGGTCATAGACTAGCTTAGGTCTCAAGAGGACTTTTGTTACACTGTTTCTGTTCTAACCCATTTCTTCTGCCTGGCATTTGATACCTCTTTGACAAATGCCTGAAGTGGCCGATGCAATCATTTCCTTCCTACTGACCTGTGGCTGTGGCATTGATATTGTTTGTTGGGCTCCATCCACAAGATAACTTGACAGGTATATCCAGATCCACCCACTTACCCTGAAATTAGAGACTGTATCTATGCATTTTGTCCACAATGAGTTAAAAATGAATATATTTTGCTTCTTTTGTTCTATTGCTACCTGGCATTTTAGAATCTGACAGTATATAATCATACTAAAGTATTATTCTAAACTTCTTTGAAAGGCATATCTCACAAGAACTCACAGGAAACCTAGACATCTTTACGAGTTCTTTTCAAAAAATGTCTTGGAGGAAGCTTGGAATATTAACAGTGCCTGATTTTTCTCACCGCTCTGAAAACTGCATTCAGATTCACTCCAAAGCTACAGAACTTGCATCAAAGAATTCAGCCCAAGAGGAGAGAAATGGCCTTTCCAGCAAAAGCGATAAAAATAACCTAAATTTCCAGGGTGCCTCTCCACTGAAGAACTCATAAAGGCTTTACAGGATTTGGTGAAAGGATTTTTATCCAGAAGGGTTCCTTTTCTTGGGTAGCATTTGATTGATACAGTTTCTCAAAGTTTAAATATCTTTCTGAAGGTCTTTCTCATCTTTGTTACTGTGTTTTCCGCTGGAACGCATTTCAGTTTAACTTATGGACATCCATTCCTTTAAAGAAAAAAATCAGGGCAAGAGCTGAGTCACTTTTCTTAGTCCTCTCATCATTGAGTTTCTCTGGATAGCATTTTCTTCCCAAGTCCTCTTTTCTTGTTCAGCCACTTCTAACTTCGTCTTTCCATTGCATTTTAATCATTCCCAGCCAGGGCCAATGAGCTGACAGTGCCTCACTCCAGGGCCCGGGGCCCCAGTTAACAGCCTTATGTTTTAATAGAATGCCCTATTCCATTAACTAGTGTTCAGAACCTTTGGCCATGGCTCTACCAGAAAGTTCAATCTTTTGTTTCCTCCCATTGTGCGATGGTCAGTCTTACTACCTGTAACTTCTGGCTTGTCATTGTCCACACATATGCAGCTGTCCCTTAAACAACACAGGTTTGAGCTGTGCAGGTCCACTCACACCCGTGTTTTCTTCCTCCTTTGTCACCCCTGAGACAGCAAGACCAACCCCTCCTCCTCCTCCTCTTCCACCTACTCAATGTGATGATCCCCTTGCACTTAAAGAAGAGTAAATATATTTTCTCTTCCTTATGATTTTCTTAGTAACATTTTCTTTTCTCTAGCTACTTTATTATAAGAACACAGTATATAATAGACAGAACATATAAAATATGTGTTATCTGTTGATATTATTGGCAAGGCTTACAGGAAACATCAGGTTATTAATGGTTAAGTTTTGGAGAATCAAGTTATACATGGATCTTGCACTGCACCTGGGGTCAGTGCTCCTAACGCCTGCATTGTTCAATGGTCAACTGTATTTGTTTGTGATGTTATGGGAATCAACTTACATTCCTATACCTCTGAGTTCTCAACTTCTTAATGCTTTTCAGCCTTTCTTTAATTTCATACACATTATCCAAATTCTCCAACTCTGTTTTATTTTAAATCAATTATTTTATTATAAAATCAAGTATTTCTATTTTCAGACTCTTTTTTTCTATTATTATTAGTATTGAGACATGGTCTTGCTCTGTCATACAAGCTGGAGTGTAGTGATTCTATCATACCTCACTGCAGCCTCAAACTCCTACACTCAGGCAGTCCTCCTGCCTCAGCCTCCCAAGTAGATAGAACTTGGTGGGCACCCCCATGTCTTTTTTTTTTTTTTTTTGAGACTGAGTCTCTCTCTGTTGCCAGGCTGGAGTGCAGTGGTTCAATCTTGGCTCACCGCAACCTCCGCCTCCTGGGTTCAAGCGATTTTCCTCCCTTAACCTCCCAAGTAGCTGGGACTACAGGTGCATGCTACCATGCCCGGTTAATTTTTGTATTCTTAGTAGAGATTGGGTTTTACCATGTTGACCAGGATGGTCTCTATCTCTTGACCTCATGATCTGCCCACCTCAGCCTCGCAAAGTGCTGGGATTACAGGCATGAGCCACCTCGCCCGGCCCCATGTCTAATCTTTAAAAACATTTTTGCAGGGATGGGGTTTTGCTATGTTGCCCAGGCTGGTCTTGAACTCCTGGCCTCAAGTGATCCTCCCACTTTGGTCTCCCAAAGCACTGGGGTTATAGGTATGAGCCACCACATCTGGCCTATATCCTTCTATTATAAGAGCTGTATATGTTCATTATAAAACAACTTAGAAAAAACTTTCTGTATGTAATCCTACCTCAAAGAGATTAACAATGCCCCCCCCCCGCTTTTTTTACAGTTTCGTTATTGACCCTCAAAAATCAAAATTAGAGTCATTCCTTATGAGAATGATTTTTAAAAAAATCAGAACTGAAAGAACCAGTACACTTGGCATGATGTGCCAAGTATTTATAAATTTTGTATCGATTTTGTAAAAAGCTTATATTATTTTGTGACTGTTTCCTCAGGTCTTATATCCTCCAGCGACTCTGTGAGTTTATTGTTTGAAAGCATGTGAGGGTTTAGGTAATCCCAAATGCTCATGAAACTCTAGGCCCTGAATGATGGATTGTGTTGCTTGTGACTTCAAAGAAAGGAAAATAATAACAGACCAGGGTCCCTGGAAAGTGAAGGGACAGTTATAAATGTAACAAACCTTCAGATATGTGTATCAGTCATGGTTCTCCAGAATAGAGTCAATAGGAGATATGTGTATCAGTCATGGTTCTCCAGAATAGAGTCAATAGGAGATATGTGTGTGTGTGTGTATATATATATTTAGAGAGAGAGAGGCTTATTTTCAGAAATTGGCTCACATGATTGTGGGGGCTGGCAAGTCTGAAATCTGTCAGGCAGCCTGGCAGGGTGGAAATTCAGGCAGGAGTTGCTGTTGCAGTCTTGGGTCTGAAATCTACAGGGCAAGGCGGCAAGCTGGAAACTCAGGCAGGGTTTCCACATTGCAGTCTTGAGGTGAGGGAGGTGGAGTTCTGTACCCCAAAAGTAACTCAGCAACCTCTTAAATAATTGCTTTCATTTATAGTCTGCAACCAGGCAATTCAATACCAAAGGCTCAGGAGATGCCTGACAGTAAATGGCTGAAGAACAATCCAGAACTCAAAGAAATACTTGAAGTCAAATGCTCCTTCCTGGTTCTATTACTGCATATGTGTTGACTTAAATAACTTCTGTTTCTTAATGATTCTCATTTTCAAAGGCCAAACCTCCACATTAAAACCAACCAACACAAATCATTATGAAACTGTTAGGGGATAGGCTGATTCCTGTGCTGAAACTCGTCAACAGCATACAAAGATGAAATGCTTCCCCAGTGATTTTACAGACCTGCAGCCAACGTTTTAGGCTTCAGGAATTCTGCAGCCAGGTCAGTGTCTTCTGTAAGCAGTGTCTGCTATAATTAGAGTTTGGATCAACTCAGAACCTTTGTATATACTTATTGATTTGTATAATAGCACAGAAAGAAACTTCAGAATAATCCGTCTTATCAAAGTCATGGAAAAATCCTGTGTAAGTGTGAGTAAATTGAGTCCAGGGCTTCCTTACTCAGGTGCTGGTGCAGAGAAGACAAACCTGGTATCATTCAAGGATGCAATCTGCCTGGGTAGGTAAGAAAAAAAAAGGAAGATGGATAAGGGAGTTTAGGGTTTAGGCAAGAGTGGGATGGAGGTGCTGCACCATGAAATCTAAATTGCAGAGGAATGGAGGGAAGTGAACAGAGGCAGGGCTGTGGATAGGGCTAAGATAGAGTATGGGTGAGTTGGGGGCCTTGCTGACAGTTCCAGGTCAAAGCCTGGGACCATGTGCCAGGCAGCAGATGCTCCACAGAGGCAGGGGCCTTCACCACAAGGTGGGGGAATAAAGGTCTAGAAGAGATCTGGAAGGTGGACAGGACAATAACCCTCACCTCCTGACCTGGGGAATAACAATGATAATTATAATGATGGAATATTAATAGCTCCCAATTCTGGAGGCCTTATAAGAAGAGAGAATTTGGAGCCAGGTACACACAGTAGGAAGACCGTGAGAAGACACAGGCAGATGACCATCTACAAGCCAAGGAAAGGTCTCAGAAAGAAGCAATCTTGCCAACACATTGATCTTGGATTTTAGCCACCAGAATTGTGAGAGGACAAATTTCTGTTGTTTTAACCACCCAGTCTGTGGTACTTTGTTATGTTTATTAAAGGTACAGAATTGGGATCTCTACCTGTTTTCGTTTTATATCATCTGTAGGGAGGGATGTCTTTGCTAAGCAAGCAACTTTGATTACAGTATCCCTCCTTTTATATTCTTACAAATTTTCTCAATTATATATATATATTTCTCTCCCACCTAATTGATCTGATTATTAGTAGGAGGTGTTAGGATGAATTAAAAGGTACATTGGCTCTGGTACTAAAGGAATAGAAAAACAAAAAGAGATTCTAAATATTCTCATAGAATGTAGAAGTAGGGTGAGATTCTTAGAGTTTTACTCTCGACTGCATGATTTTCATCATGTTTCAGAAATCTGAATGCTAAGGAGGTTATGAGAAAACTATGCATATAGGAAAATAGCAACAACCAAAAGATTTAAGGAAGGTAAGGAGTACATATGAGGGCTTATGTACATTCTTTTACCTGTAATTAACTATACAGATTAAACTGCACACACGTTTAATGGCGTTTTCTTTTATTTTTTCCAGACATTCATTTACTCCTTAAACAGTTTGCCTTCATTTGCACAGAGCAAGGTAAGGTCAAGCACTAGACCATTGTTAGGTACTATTTTAACACATATGCACATAATTCCTTCTCTCTATGGCCATGTGTTCAGAACGGCTAACTGGATACACAGGAAGGAAGGATTTCAGCATTCCCAGTTTGGGTGACATTTTCTTATGATCTCATGATGAACTTGAAGCCAGACATAGTAAGTTGGCCTGTCCTCAAGCCACAAGAACTTGAAAGAACCAGATCTGTCAGACACATCAAACCCACCTTGGTTGGTGTGAACCACTCAGCTGTCAGCACATGTCCTGTTTGGTTTCTTCTTGTGAATCCCCAAACTCCAGGATGTGCACGTGGTATTTTTTTCTATAAGGTCTATTCCAAAACCAGTTAGTTAACATGCTAAAGCAAACCCATCTGAGTTGGGCTTCCTTTGGGTTATGCTTTCTTTTTGTCCTTGCAGCCCAGCCTCCTGCCTCTTCCTCACTCCAATATCATCCTTCCAATGCTTGGTCCCACTCGCCCTCATAATCCTCCCTTCTGAACCAGTACACCTGACACCCCTGTACTCCCCACTGTTTACAAACTCCCCTATAACCTCAGACGCCTCTTTGAACCTCCTCCTGGTCTCTCCAATGTGACTGTCACCAGCTCTCACCCGAGACATCCTAAAGCCCTCATGTTACCTTAATTATGTCTCTGAAGATTGTATCTCCAAATGAAGTTACATTCTGAGGTACTGGGGATTAGGACTTAAACATGCAACTTCTGGGAGGACATGTACTTCAGCCTATTATGGTGCCCTTCCAAAGGCTTCTGAATTTTAAGTCAGTGGAGATTTTTTGAAATCAATTGAGCTTTAATCAGTAAGGTCTCCTGGCTCTTACAGACAACTTCACAACACATTTTATGGAAACGGACACACAGATAGGAAGGGAAGGTCTCTTTAGCAACCTCATTCTTCTTCTGAGAATGTTGAATGCATCATCGACCTAGAGAAAGCCATTAGTAGGTGCCTTACTGAGATGCCTAGTCCCTGTAGAACAAGCACCTTCTCAGGCAAATTCTCAGAGCATTCTCAAATTGCCCAAAGTGCTACCACTTGACAAAGGTCAAGGAAATAACAGCAAATCATGAATAAATGAATCCATCACTGGGTACCACCTCTTGGGTCACTCCTGAGCTACTTCTCAAAAGAGTTTTCTTACCTGAGGTTTCAATTTCTGTTACTATGATAGATTTTAACCATAAAAAGAATCTATTTGTAATTAATGGTCTACCAGCCTGGGCCTTGGAGTTGTTCCTGACCTTTGTTTCCAGTCAAATAGTGGAGGGGAGCCACATTAAGGAGACCTCACCATCGAAGACAGGTAGCATCATGGGGATGGAAATAGGCATAACCAATATTTAATCACCACAGTTTAACACAAAGGATGAACAAAAGTGCCTGACAGGAATGGAGGGTGGGAGGGTTGTAGGAGAGAGCATGAGGCGAACTCTGAGAGATGGCCCAGGGTGATGTATTTACTGATGGTAAAATTACTACCCTGATTCCAGGAAATGAGTCAAGGTTTGGAAGAAGAGGTGGGAGTTTTATGATGTCTTGCAGCAGAGGGAAAGAGCTTAGTGAATGGTGATGGGGGACATGAGAAGTGTTCCAGACAAGTGTTCATGAAGTGAGTCTGTCAGCAACAGGCCACTCCATCCAGCACAAGCTGGCCTGGTGGAAAAGTTATAACTTAAACATTGCTCAACACTTGGTGTGCCAGAACATATTGTACTTCTTGTTTGAGAAGATCAGTTTCTCTTACCCCCTTCTTGGCATTTCAGGAAGCCACATGGATTTCTCCCCAGCACCCCACTCCTTTCCAGAATCCCATTTTCTCACTCTTCAGCCACATTGGACCATTGCGCAAATCTACACACGTTTTCAGTGCTTTCCGTGCACGTGCTCTTGCGGGTGTTATTTCTCTCTGGAAAGTTCCTATGCTTTGATCCTTTCTAAGACTTATTAAATGTCAACTCCTTTACAAGGATTCTCCTGATCCTTTTACTTTGAATGTTTTTTGTTCCTCCTCTGGACACCTATAGCATTTTAAACTTATGATGAAGTTCAATCTGTTTCATTATATATTAGGATTAACTTTCTCTAATCTGTCCCCATTTCCAATAGACTATCTAACTTCATGAAGATACGGATTTTTATTTTCACTTTCTTTATATCCTCACCTGTACCAAACACAACCCTTGCACATAGAATGTGCATCATAAATACCAGTTGGGTGAAGCGGAATCAATATTTGCTGAATGATGTTGAATGGATGCGTGAACATGGCTCCCTTCCTGTGGGTACTTCCTTACTGAAAGTGAGATCAGAGTTCCACACAGCATGGCACTCTGGGGGCTGGACTACAAATGCAGGAGGGGTGGATTGGTGCTAAAGTGTCAGGGTATGGTGTTAAGGGCACTCACAAACTACAATCCCAGGGTGAAGTCAGAGTTGAGAACGAAACAGATAGTCCAAAGGAAATGTCAACTGAAGAGGCAGCAATCAACAGTTCAACAAGGCACAGTAAGCCAGCTGGGTTGAGGAATGGCTGGGAGGTGTGGTTGACGGGTCTCCTCAGAGAGGCCAGGGTTAAAAGATTGGAACCTAGTTGGTGAAGAACTATTAAGTGGAGTAAGCTCTTTAAGATACTTTGCTCCTTTACTGTTTCATTTAGAGATGTTTCAAACCATTGTTTGCCATTGTCTTAGTTCAGATATCATCAACATAGCTTGATAGAAATTCTTACCAGTTAGTCTGGTAGGTCATTTTAACCACCTCGTTGGAGTTCATTTTTGTTCACCTTTCCTTTAACAGGAAGCCTTCAAAGTATTCAGCCAGTGCCGCGTTGTTATCTGTTACCTGCTACAACCTTGAAAATGAGGTGAGGTGAGTGGATTTCTCTAACTCTGGTCCAACCGAGTGGCTGGGACAAGCCACTGATGACTCGTCACCTCAGTGACAGCCAGCAGAACGTAGCCAGCCCCCTAGAATCTGATGACCAAGTTGTGTCTCTTTGAACTTTGATTTTCTTCTGGGTTCTTGATCTATTGGTAATGGTGAGACATGGTGAAAAGAGTTCTAAAATTAGTCCAAGTCCCACTTTTTTCACTGAAAAACTTTGTGGCTTAAGGGTAGATACTTTGCTTTTATTTTTTATTTTATTTTATTTTTATCTTTATTATTGTGTTTTGAGATGGAGTCTTCACTCTGTCGCCCAGGCTGGAGTGCAGTCATGCGACCTCGGCTCACTGCAACCTCTGCCTCCTGGGTTCAAGCGATTTCTCCTGTCTCAGCCTCCTTAATAGTTCAGATTACAGGCGTCTGCTATCACACCTGGCTAATTTTTGTATTTTTAGTAGAGATGGGGTTTTGCCATGTTGGCCAGGCTGGTCTTGAACTCCTGACCTCAGGTGATCCACCCGGCTCAGCCTCCCAGTGTTGGGATTATAGGCGTTAAGTCACCTCGCCCGGCCACCTTGCTTTTACAATGGGATAATAATCACAAGTAGCCCTATTTGTAAAATCTTGAAGGTCGTGGCCTGGACACAATAGATTCTTGAGACTGTTTTCTTCAGTTAGTTTAGTTATTGTGTTTATTAATGGTAAATAAATACTATTCCTTGAGCACTTGTGTGCAAGGGGCTCAACAGGACAGTCCCTCTAATTACCTACCCTCTATGCTTTGGCCTGCTTGTCCTGTGGACCAATTTGCCTTGAGGAATCCACAGTTCTAGAAAGCCTCTGCAGTCTAGAAAAAATATTGAAAGTGAAATCATTGATATCTGTCTCATTACTTTATATATATTTCTGTAAAATGAAGATGATTGGAAAAAAAAAAAAAAAAAAAACTACCTGACAAAGCCGTGCCAAAGATGAAATGTGACTTGGAAGGGATTTGTGGACTGTGAAAGCCTTGAGAAAAGTAAATGATCATTACTGCCATTTGTTCTCATTTGTTCTGCAGACGCCCGAGTGCCTCTTCCTGCCACCCTGGTCTGAGCAACACCAGCAAAGGAGCCGGGAAGGGCTAGTGGCTTCTCACGCCGTGCCTGCCCTCTAGTGGCTGTGATCTACAGCCGCTTTACCGAATGGGTGGCTCAGAGAGGAACGGAGGAAGTTCATGGAGAAGTGTTCAGCGGGGCCATCAACGTTGTCCTCAGCCTTCTCCTCTGTGGGAGACAGTGCCTACACTCCTTTACCTGTCTACAGTGCCTGATGTAGTGGAGGGACAAGGCTTTGGAGGTCAACAGGGCTGACCTTGTCATTTACCACTGACCTGAGTCAATTTACCTAATATCCTCTGTGCAAAATGGGAGAAATTGAAAGTGGTTGTGAAGATTAAATAAGCTAATTTATGTAAAATAGTCCTCCCAGTATCTGGCACATTTTAAGCATTTTTAAAAAGGCTTTTCATTCCCTTCAAACTTTATTTATATTTTGGGGTTCGTATTGGCAGGCTACTTGGGGCTGGGAGTATATATTTAATCCTTATTTAGATCATCTTAGATGTGCTTCCAAGAAGCAGAATGTTCCCTCTCTAACCCTTTCAAAGGGAAAACAGCTGCCCTGGGACTGATAAGTTCTACAATTACAGGGTTTGATAAATCTGCTCATCTAACTCTGTTCTCATTTTTCTTTTCTGATATCTGGGTCTACTTGCTGCTTTAACTGGGCATTGCATCCTGCCCAGCGGGGTTTTTGAGTGGAGCATCTCTCTCACGAGCCTCTGAGGTCAAGAACTGTCTTATCATCTAGCAAATTTCCCAGGTCTGGTCTTCAGGAGCTGAGCGTGAGCAGCGTTCACGGGGCAGCCATTCCCTCCACTTTCCCTCTGCCCTGCATCCAGCACCAAAGGGCTGAGGCAAATCAGGTCACTCTCTGTGCTTTGCTGGGAAGGGACATCTTCAAGGCAGGAGACATCATTTGCTATTTCCAAGGTGGATATTTTCGTATTCTCAGAAATTTTCAGACATTTGAAGAGATGGGTCTTTAAATCACAGAGAAGTAACACATTGAATGACTTCAGGCCAGTTACTCAACCTCCCGGAGTGTGCTGGGACTGACTTACAAGAGTCAGTTGTGCCTCTCTCTTGTCAACTGCACATGGGAGCAAAGATCTGAAGGAGATAAGGGGATGAGCTGCTCAGCTATCGGAGAAGACTGCTCCAGGCAGGAGAATGAACAAGTGCCTGGCATGTGGGGGAAACATCAAGGGGCCTGGTGTGACAGGAGAAGAGGGAGCAGGGGAATATTTATGGTTGAAGAGGGAACGAGGCCTTGTAAAGATGCTGCCTTTTTCTCAGAGTGAGATGAGCAGCAGGGTCTGAGTGGAAGAGTGAGTGGAAGGTTTAACAAGATCATCCAAATATTGGCCCCCACTCTCTTCTGGTTTGTAGAGTTTCTGCCGAGAGATCTGCTGTTAGTCTGATGGGCTTCCCTTTGTGGGTAACACGACCTTTCTCTCTGGCTGCCCTTAACATTTTTTCCTTCATTTCAACTTTGGTGAATCTGACAATTATGTGTCTTGGAGTTGCTCTTCTCGAGGAGTATCTTTGTGGCGTTCTCTGTACTTCCTGAATTTGAATGTTGGCCTGCCTTGCTAGGTTGGGGAAGTTCTCCTGGATAATATCCTGCAGAGTGTTTTC
>NW_016837762.1:905987-937761 GCF_001698545.2 Rhinopithecus bieti | reverse complement strand
GGCACTATTCACAATAGCAAAGACTTGGAATCAACCCAAATGTCCATCAGTGACAGACTGGATTAAGAAAATATGGCACATATACACCATGGAATACTATGCAGCCATAAAAACGGATGAGTTTGTGTCCTTTGTAGGGACATGGATGCAGCTGGAAACCATCATTCTCAGCAAACTATCGCAAGAACAGAAAACCAAACACTGCATGTTCTCACTCATAGGTGGGAACTGAACAATGAGATCACTTGGACACAGGAAGGGGAACATCACACACCAGGGCCTATTGTGGAGAGGGGAGAGGGGGGAGGGATAGCATTAGGAGATATACCTAATGGAAATGATGAGTTAATGGGTGCAGCACACCAACATGGCACATGTATACATATGTAAGAAACCTGCACGTTTTGCACGTGTACCCTAGAACTTAAAGTATAATAAAACAAAACAAAACAAAACAAGATCATCTGGTTTCTCTGTTAAGATGAGGCTGTAAGGAGCAGGTGTAGACACAGGGAGAAGAGGTAGGAATTCTTGCAGCTCTCCAAGCAGACGCCCATGGCATGGGCAGGTTCAGCAGTGGCGAGGGGATGAGCTCCTGGATATCACATGACAGCAAGGCCTGAAGATTTGCCAATAGATTGTCTCTGGAGTGTGAGAGAAGGAGGGTAAGTGAGGATGAGTCCAAGCATGTTGACCTGAGCAACTAGAGGGATGAAGCTGCCATTATGAAGACGAGAAGACTGTGGGAGGAGCTGGTTTGGGGAAGATATCAGGAGTTGGATTTTGGACATGTTAACTTTGAGATGCCTAATAGACATCCAGGAGGAGGGCAGTTTGATGTTTGGTTACACAGCCCACAGGTCAGGGGAAAGGTTCAGACCTGATGTAAGAGTCTTCAGCATAGAGATGATACTTAAAGCCGAGACATTCGATGAGATCACCAAAGTATGAGTATTGATAGAGAAGAGGTCCAAGCAGTAAGCTCTGAGGCACTCCAATGCTGAGAGGGCATGGTGGTGAGGAAGAGTCATGGAAGAATACTACAAAGGAATAGGAAGTAAGCCAGGAGGCAAACTAGGGAGCCGAGGAAAGAACATACCATGGAAACAGGGAGTAATCAATTGTGTCAGATGGTGTTGATGGGGCAAGTAAGATGAGGACATAGAACTATTTCATTTAGCAATATGAAGGTCATTTTTGAGTTTGATAAAGAAATTTTGATATAGTGCTCCATATCCAGATTATAAAACCAATATTGTAACTTGTTAATTTGTTTACATTTCTTTCTATCACACTGATAATTTCTTAGACACAGGGAATATGATGTCTCACTCATTTCTGTGTCCTGGCATGCTCAATGAATATTTGTGGAATGAATGTGTAAATACACAAAAGGGAGTATTTTAGATATTGGCCTAGGATGCCCATGTGGGGCTGCAATCACCCCAGGACTACTGAGTCAGAAAGAGACCTCTACTAAAGATTGTACTTGAATCACCCAGGGATATAGGTGACCATTTGTCCTATTCTTAATAACACTATCATTCCATAAGTCTCATTTTTTCCATATCGTTATCATCATCATCATCATCATCATCATCATCATCATCCAATAACCACATTCTGGCAATTCTTCCCTCATGGTTCATTTTAGAGTAATTCTTCTGCCTTTACTTACCAACTTCTCATACACCCCAACATTATAACTCTCTAATACAATTTGCTATTGCTCAAGACTAATTGTTTTCATGCTCAAACTTTCAAAGACCTATATATTATACTTATTATTCTTTCTGTGGCTTTAAAGGGTGCCTGTCATTTAATCATTGAACTGGAGATATTTATTGAGTGAGGTGTGTGCCGTCTAGATGTTACTCTTTGGAGATATATGGTGACCAAGTTAGATACAGTGACTGCCCTCAGGGAGCTTGCAGTCTAATGGGTTTATGTGGCAGAGACATTAAACAACTACAGTAAAGTGATAAATGGCATGAGAGGGAAATTGGCCTCTTCATCCATGTTTTCCAGGGTTCTGTCCTAGGTCCTCCTTTCCTCACTCTCTATGTGCTCCGAGGTGATTTCTTTCACTCGCTGGGATTCAATTAATGACTCTCAAGTAGAGATCTCCAGCTCAAATCTTTCTAAACACATCCAAACAATGTCTCTTGGGCCTCTTTTCTTAGGAGTCTCAAAATCACTCTCACAGACAATGTGTCAAAAACAGAAGCAATCATTCCCTGTCCTCCAACACACACCCACACCCAGGCTTTTCTGTGTTCTGAGCCACCGTCACCTGCAGCAGCACAGGGCCAGCTGCCCACCCCATCACCAGAGCTCTAGCCTGGGCTTCCTGGTTGATCTCACCCTATTGTTAGCAGCCTGTCTTTCGTTCTATTACTTGTTTCTCCTAAGCATCTCTCAAATCCCACAGTTCCCTTTTTTTCCTGCTAAAATTATCATTAAATTGCAAATGTTAAATTTTATTGGACCTTTATTATGTATCAGGCCCTGTAATAAGTTATTTGTATGTGTTTCCTCACACAACCCTCAGAACAATACTACTGGGTAAGCTCCGGGGAGTGCTAGCATTATTCCCACTTTTACACATAAGGAGGCTGAGGTACAGAAAAGTTAAGTACTCTGGAGAGGGTCACACAGCTGGTAGGTGAAGGAGTTTTGCACTATGAACCTGCGCCAATACCACAGAGCCCTTAGTTCAGGCAGCTGTCATCTCTCATCTGGATTTCTTTAATGGTCTCCAGCCATGCCCTTTTCTAAGCTTCACTTCACACCAGAGTAAAATTATATTCCTACTTAAAGTGCTTTAGCCGCTCCCCTCTACCCTTAGGGTAAATCCCAAAGCCCATATGCAGCTGTTGACCTTGTTCCCCACCATCTGACCTCTGGTTACTTTTTAGGGCCTTCTCATTTCCTCCCTCTCCCACCCACCACACAGCCCTAAAGCACTTTTTTTTAAAAAAAGTATTATTTATTCCAAAGGAAACATTTCATTACATGAAAAATAATGTTTCTTATTTAATATTCATCTCCCTCTAATCTCTTCCCCAAATACACTTCCCCCCACTTATGCTGTTATGAATTTTTTTATTTTTAATTTTTTCCCCAAAGTTTTAAATCTGTTTTATTTTGAACTAATTTAGACCCACAAAAAAGTTGTAAAAATACTACAGTTCCTTTACATTTTTCAACTGGCTTCCCCTAATGGGAACATCTTGTTAAACCATAGTACAATAATTACAAACAAGACATTAACACTGGTATAATATTATTAAAGACCTTATTGTAATTTGATCCTTTTTTCACTAATAGCTTTCATCATTTTTAGAAAAAGATAAAAATAGGACTGTGTTGCCGGGCGCGGTGGCTCAAGCCTGTACCAGATCTTTGGAAGCCGAGACGTGTGGCATCCTGAGGTCAGGAGATCAAGACTTCCTGGCTAACACCGTGAAACCCGTCTCTACTAAAAAATACAAAAAACTAGCGGGGCGATGGTGGGCGGGCGCCTGTAGTCCCACGCTCTCGGGAGCTGAGGCAGGAGAAATGGGCGTAAACCCGGGAGGCAGAGCTTGCAGTGAGCTGAGATCCGGCCACTGCACTCCAGCCTGCGCGATAGAGCGGACTCCGTTCAAAAAAACAAAAAAAAAAAAAAAAAAAAAAAAAAAAAAAAAAGGACTGGTGTTGGAGTCACTTGCTTTATTTATTTATTTTTTTTTTTTTTTAGACGGAGTCTCACTCTGTCGCCCAGGCTGGAATGCAGTGGCACAATCTCAGCTCACTGCAACCTCTGCCTCCTGGGTTCAAGCAATTCTCCTGCTCAGCCTCCCTAGTAGCTGGGATTACAGGCACCTGCCACCATGCTGTGCTTATTTTTGTATTTTTAGTAGAGATGGGGTTTCACCATGTTGGCCAGTCTGGTCCAGGTGATCCACCCACCTCAGCCTCTCAAAGTGCTGGGATTACAGGCATTAGCCACCTGACTTGCTTTTTTATTGCTACATAATGATTGTACATATTCATGGGATACATGTGGTATTTTGGTATAAACATACAACATATAATGATCAAATCAGGGTAATTGAGATGTCCATCACTTCAAACATTAATCATTTCTTTATGTTCAGAACATTCTAAATCTTCTCTTCTAGCTATTTAAAAATATACAATAAACTGTTGATAAATTATAGTCTCCCTACTGTGCTATCAGACATCAGGATTTCTTTCTTCTAACTGTATTTTTGTACCCATTAACCAACCTCTTTTCATTCCTCCCCACTACCCATCCCAGCCTTTGGTAAACATTATTCTCTACCTCCATGAGATCAACTTTTTTTTTTTTTAGTTCTCACATATGAGTGAGAATATGGAATATTTATCTTTCTGTAACTGCCTTTTTTCACTTAACGTATTGTTTTCCAGGCTCGTCCATGTTGCTGAAAATGACAGGATATCATTCTTTTTATGGCCAAATAGTATTCCATTGTACATATACCGTATTTTCTTTTTCTATTCATCCATTGATAGACATTTAGATTGATTCCATATCTTGGCTATTGTGAATAGTGCTGCAGTAAGCACGGAAGTGCAGATAGCTCTTTGATATACTAATTTCCTTTCTTTTGGTGTATATCCAGCAGTGGGATTCTGGGTCATACGGTAGTTCTATTTTTAGTTTTTTGAGGACCCTCCATACTGTTTTCCATGGTGACTGTGCTAATTTACGTTCCCATCAACAGTGTGCAAAGGTTCCCTTTTCTCTATAACCTTGCCAACACTTGATATCCTTTATCTTTTTGATAACAGTCATCCTAACAGGTGTGAGGTGATATCTCATTGTGGTTTTAATTTTCATTTCCCTGATAATTAGTGATGTTGAGCATTTTCTCATATACCTGTTGACTATTCGTGTGTCTTCTTTTGAGAAATGTCTATTCAGGTCCTTGTTCATTTTATAATCGAGTTATTTATTTTCTTGCTGTTGACGTATTTGAGTTTCTTGTATATTTTGGATATTAACCCCTTATCAAATATATGATTTACAGATATATTCTCCCAATATATAGGTCACCGCTTCACTCCATTACTTGTTTTCTTTGCTTTGCGGAAGCTTTATAGTGTGATGTAATCCTGTTGTCTGTTTTCACTTTTGTTGCCTGTGCTTTTGGGGTTATATCCAAAAAATTACTGCCCGGAAAAAGGTCATGTTGTTTTCCTCCTATGTTTTCTTCTTGTAGTTTTATAGTTTCAGGTCTTGGTCTTAAATTCCAGTCATTAATCCACCTTTTTTTTATTGGTTTGCTTTTTGTTTTTTGTTTTTGTTTTTTTTTTTTTGTTTTTTTTTTGAGACGGAGTCTCGCTCTGTTGCCCAGGCTAGAGTGCGGTGGTGCGATCTCGACTCACTGCAACCTCCGCCTCCCAGGTTCAAGTGATTCCCCTGCCTCAGCCTCCCAAGTAGCTGGGATGACAGGCACCTGCCACCACGCCCGGCTAATTTTTTTGTAGTAGAGATGGGATTTCACCATGTTAGCAAGGCTGGTCTCGATCTCCTGACCTCGTGATCCACCTGCCTTGGCATCCCAAAGTGCTGGGATTACAGGCATGAGCCACTGCACCAAGGCCATTAATCCATCTTGAGTTGGTTTTTGTATGTGGTGTGAAATGAGGGCCCATTTTCATTCTTGTGCTTGTGGATATCCAGTTTTTCCAACTCCGCATACTGAAGAGATTCTCCCCATTGTGTGTTCTTGGTGTCTTTGTTGAAAATCAATTGACTGCAAATGCTTGGGTTTATTTCTGGCTGAAGCACTTTCTTTGGTTCAGCTCTGAGTCATCTCCATTTTCCTCTGTTTAGGAAGTCTTCTTTTCACTGTGACTGACCCTCCTCCTTCACTTATCCCACATTTTCTGGAAATATAATATTTTATCAGTTAAGTTTCAGTTCAGAGGTTTTTTCTAGGAAGCCTCCCTGATTCCCCAAGTCTGGATGAGATGGTGTGAGAGGCAGAGTACTGGCTCCCCGAAATGTCCATGTCATTAATGCCCCGTACCTGTGAATATATGACCTTGTGTGGCCACAGGACTTCGCAGATGTGATTAAGTCAAGAACACTGAGATGGGGAAATAATCTTAGATGATGCAGATGAGCAGTGTGATCACAAGGATCCCAATAAGAAGGAGTCAAGAGAGTCAGAATCAGAGGCGATGTGACTGGATGCTCCAGAAGCTGGAAAAGGCAAGAAAACATACTCTTCCATAGAGTGTCCACAGGAGCACGGCTCTGCACACTCCTTGATTTAGCCTTGTAAAACCCATTTCGGACTTCTAAACTCCAGAACTATAAAATAATCCGTTTGTGTTGTTTTAAGCCACTCAATTTGTAGCAGTCTGTTGCAGTAGTAACAGGAAACTCATACAGATGGATTTCCCTGTGCTTCCACACCTTCCACACTCTATGTCTTCACACTGCAGATTCTATTTCAATAGCTCTATTACTTGCTGTCTCCTAAGTAGCCCATAAGATCTGTAAGAGAATGCACTAAGTCAATCTTATGCAACTGATATTCTCAAGGACAAACATTGCTGTTGGAACGTAGCTGGTGCAAAATTAATATTTTTTGGATGAATGCTTGTCAGATGTGTGGAAATGATATAATGGGTTTTCCAGGTTTCTCAGGGAATAACTGTGAGAAGAAGGTAAGTGTGGCATTTCTTTGTAGGCGTATCTCAATCTTAAGTATATATACCATACAGAAGGAGCAAAATTACTGCTTTTCTCCATGGGATCATTCTTAGCTTAGTTTGCTTGGCTTTGCAGGCCTGGAAATTGACTCTTTAATAAAGTGCTTTCTTGTGTTTGCAGATCCCTTGTTATGAAGAGCTTAAAATAACCTTTCGCAGTTACTGGCCTCTCCTGCCTGAAACCTCAAGTTAGTGATGTCAAACAACTTACGATCAGCAGGTGACATACTATCCTTTGAGAGAGCTCTTAAAACTAGATATTCAAGGCCTGGATCTCTAGTATCAGAATCTCCAGGAGATTGATCTAGTTCTGCAGGTGATTCTGATGCACATCCAAATTGGGGAACCTCTGAGACTCAACCCTACAGGAAGTGAAGTGCAGCTGTCACTTTGGCCACTAGATGGCAGGCTTTACTCTCCACCCTGTGGTTCCAGCACAGAAAACTTGTTACACCACCCCACCCACCCCACCCCAAGGGAAATTTAGTATGCTTTGGGCCAAGTGCTAGAACAGATATTTTCATATACTTTATCTCACTGAGCTTCGCAAACACATTGAAAGTTAGACATCATTATCCCCAATTTACAGACAAAGAAACTGAGGCCTGTGGGACAGAAAGATCATATCCTTTCCATTTAACCATGCTGCCTTAATCTGGTTGGCTTAGACAATTAACTGTCTTGCCTGTAGGAGGAGTTCAGTGAATATTTGTTTAACACATTAACAATAAACTTAAACCTAAGAGCAGTACCAGGTGATATCTCTAATTTTCTTCCAAGCAACTTTATTACAATAATTTATCTTTATTTCAGTTTTCATAAAAGGGCAAGGAGAAACAAAGAAGAGTTAAATGCATTGGCTTTTAAATTTCTTGGATGGTCTTTGAAGATGAATATGCAGAAGTCTAGTGGTGGGCATGCTGAAAAGATAATCATATTCAGGATGTCTGGTGTGGCCACCGATACAATGTGGCCTCATGAGACTAGAGGGAATGAGGCTCCTTGAGAGCTGTGGCTCTAAAATTGTGTTCCTCCAAGCCAGGATGCTGGTCGGCATGTGGTGTGTGTACCTCTCGTGTGTGGGGGAGGCCTGTGTGGTGTGTGGGTATGAAAGGATGGGGGCCAGGGAAAGATGAAAGAGAGAGAGGACGTTAGACCTTTCAGTCCCTGTTTCAGTGAGAACATCCAAATGTTATCCTTTTAGGTATTGGTACCCCATATGAGATTCTCTATGGAAAAATGGTTTCCGTGGCCATTAAGAAGTAGAAACTGTTGACCTAGGTCAACCCCCGGACTGATAAGCAATTGTATTATTTTGTGCAGAATTTTAATCTGCATTAGCAACATACATAGGCTCAACAAAATACTTTGAATATATTCTGAAGATGTTTTAGTTAAGGAAAAAATGTTTAAAGTTCGTAGGAAAAAAGAAAGTAAGACACAAAACAATTATCATGAAAGTCCAAAACGGTATAAATAAGAAAGGTTCAGACAGAAGTATTTTTAAAATCTATTCTATTTTTTTCTGTTAAAAGCCAATACGATCTATTAACACAAGTGATGAAACTGAGAACGAGAAATCCCTCCTTTTTAGCAACTCTGTTTTCAATCAGGGACAGGATTATGTGACAAAGGACCTCGTGAAGGTCTGTGAAATGCCCTATATAATCCAGATCATTGCAAAGAGAAAGTGACTTGGTGGGCCTATATGTGGGTTGCTGAACATTCCCTCAACCGCCCTCCTGCCATCCTGCCCAGATTTTACAGGACCTTAGGAAGGAGACGTCATAAACAGTGGGATCAGCTTGGTAAGCTTGTGTGATTAATACTATGTTTCACTTTTTCAGCTGCTTAGGATCAAAAAGAAAAAAAATAAAGGTTACAAAAAATCCATATCAAGCCTAACATAGGATTGGAAACACAGCAATGATTGGAACAAATTAGAACCACATTTTCATCATCTGACTCCAACAACCAAAGGAAACACCCTTTCCTTCTTTGGGAGCTGTAGCTCTCTGGAGTTTTGGGAAGCCCAAAGGTGGAGACCACGTGGCCTCCAGGTGAGGCTGTAACTGGATCCTGCCAAGTCTCTGATGACCCCTCTGACACCCTTTCCCCTTAAACTACATTCATCTTGTCTCTTCCCAGGACACTGTGTCTTTTAGGGGCAGAAGGGGATGGTAGCATTATCGTGGAGATTTTGGACATCTGACAAACCTCCCATGGCAACTTTTCAGTTGCCTCCCTGGCTCTTAGGGTGAAAGGGGGCAAAAATCAAGACCCTTATATTTTGGAGCCATTTTAACAACTTCACCAGTTTTGTTAAAATAGATATTCTTATTTTTCAGCTCTCTTTTGTTCTCCAGTGTTTACATGCTAAGTGTACACGCTTGCATATTCTTGCGTATTTCACAATATTCTTTAAAAAAGCTGTTTGGTTTCTTCTGACAGGAATTCAGACCTGGCTTCTGAGCTGTGGCACAGCAGAAGAAAGGCAGCCAACACAGGATCTGAAACAGCCCGAGGGGCCTTCCCTCATTAGCTCTTTGATACCCAGTGAAGTCACTCTGTTTTTACAACATCTTATTCTCTTTTTACTTGTAGTACTGAACTCTGGAGGTAATGAGATGCCATTGTAACTTTCTCTCTCTCCCCGCTATTTAAATGTGCATTCTGTGAAGGTGAGAAGCTTAAACAGTGCCTAGTATATAATAATTGCTTAATAAATATTGGTTGAAAATGGGAAGATGCTTATTTGGATAGTGAAGGGCTTGTGGGGGATGGGCAGGATTGCCGCTCTGGGTCAGTCTGGGGAAGTTTAAGTGTGGTTGGTGGGCAGGTAAGACGCATGCAGGGTCTTGTCCAGGATGTAGTAGTCCCAGCACTGCAGCACATGTAAATGCTTCTGAAGTGTTTGATAGTGATGCTGAAATGGGCGAGTTCCCTTGACCTCTTCGCAGGACTTGTGAAGGGGTTGACTCCTTTACTCGCCTGCAGCACTCAGTCCCTTATGGAAGGGACTAGCACATGGGTATGGGAACCCAAGCGAACGAACACTGGAACTGACCGGTCGCTTCTCTCTGGCAGGAGCAGATTCTGTGTGAGCCTGTGGCAGCATCCAAGTGTGTTACAATGCTCTTCTAATTCTGCTGTCTGGGAGGGGATGTCTGCAACCCCCCGGAGCCCCAGAGGGCAGGTGTTGCAATCAGTGCTCTTTTATCATCTGCTGTCCATGGACAGCTAAGTATTAACCAACTCAGTGAAGGGTCAGTGGAACAGCCTTTTATGCCCTCTTGGTGCCCTAGTTCTTATCTGGTATCAAGAGAGAATCAGGTCACAATAAATAATTGAAGGGTGGTGAATGTGGAGGACTTAATTGAGTGGTGGAAGTGGCTCTCAGCAGAAGGGGGAGCTGGAAAGTGGGTGGAGTGGGAAGATAATCTTCCCCTGGAGTCCAGCAGTCCCTAGCTGAACTCCTCTCCCACCACTGTCTCCAAGATCCAGCTGTTTCTTCTCCTCTTGATGTTCAGACACTTGTCTCTTCTGTGTGTATGACTGCTGAATCTGGGGTCTGGGGTTCTTATGGGCACAGGATAAGGGGTGGGGTGGGCCAAAAGGCAACATTTGGCCAGGAAAACACGGATGGTTCTCACTGCGGGCCATGGGTCTAGGCTTAAGGGTGGAGCCGTCGTCAGGAACTCTGCCCTCTTCTACCCAGTATTTCCCTGCCGCCTGGCCTTATCGATGTCGCCTCCTGGCCTTATCAATGTCACCTCTTCCTCAAGTTCCTAGTGTCACCCAGTACAAGTCAATGACTCAGTGGATTAATCAGCACCCTTTTCTCCCAAATTGTCAAAAGCTGTTCAGAGTTATTGAAGACACTCAATTTGTTGCAGTTAGGGATGCAGAAACTGAGATGAATAAAAAGTGTTATCAGATTTTAACTTAAGACTCTAATTGTTAGATCTTTGTTTTCTTTAAGACTTTTGGAAAAGGAAATAAAAAAAATGTTAAGTACATATAGATGGCATGAAGAGGAGATGCAAAGGTCTTTGAGAACGAAGTGGATTTTTTAAGTGTTAAAAAAATGATCGTTTTTAGTTTGAAGGCACTGAGTGCAAGGACAATTAGGCAAGTAAAAGTCTCACTTTTGAACTCAGAAAGTGACAGTTCATTGACTTAATGGATTTTCAGCTTAGCAAAATTGCCTTTTAAAAATAACTAATGCTGTCTTTCTCCTGAGAAAAGCCTTTTTTTCCACCTGTTTTTTCATAAGCCCAAAAGTATTTTTGCATCTGGGCAGGCCTTTCTATGTGGATTTTGGTGTGAATGTAGATAGTTCTTAAGTTTCTTTGTATACCCAAATTGCTGCTCAGTATTTCTTTCCTACAAACATGCTTTGAGTTGAACCACGAATTTTTACTTATAATATCTAATTTAGCTAAAGTAACTTCACAGACCCCTTAAAACTTGCTCTGTAAAAGTGGGAATACTGAAAATCACTAAGTCACCATGCGGCAAAGGGCATAGAATATGCTAGAAGTGACTCTTGCCTGGTTGCAATTTTGGTTGGCCCTGACTTGCATTGCATGTCAATTGCAGGTGTTTTTTACCTACCTAGGAGGGTTTCGATGGGGAAGATCCCTGCAAGCTACAGGAAGTTCTTTGGACCAATGGTTAACCAACTGCCCTGGCACCTTCCCGGCAATGTCGTATTCTTGCCAAGAGGTAGCGTGCTTCCAGGGATCACTGGGGGACACAGAAGAAACCTGGGAAAATTGAAGCAGAACCCCTGAGATATGGTTGACCAGATATATGTGCTGGCATCTTGGCTCACGGGATGGGAAAAAAAATAACTTGTAACTGCCTACAAATTGTTTCAGATTTGAAGAAAACACCATGATAGATGCCTTTACATGCTTTCTGAAAAAGAAATTCCTCAGCCTTTCGCTTACATATCTACGACACTGTTGGGAATGTTCATAATCGTAATCATAGCCACAGAGAGACTGTAGATGTTTACATTCTGTTCCTGGTCAATCTGAGTGTTCTGGAAGGAAAGGAGATTATTTCTGAATGCATGTATTTCTACATTTCATATCTAGATATTAATTTATGCTGTGATCAAGCAAACCCCCTTTGGTTCTTATTAATGCCTTACATTTATTTTGGGGCTTTTTCCTTGAGGAGATATTGTTATAGTAAGTAGCTGGTCTGGCATGAGCAAGAAAGGAGAGGGCTCTCCCACCCCGCCCCAAGAATGTCGGGCGACATCAGGTGATGGTCTGGCTGTTGGTAATTGTCTCTCTAAAGTAATAGTTGGTCACAGTCAGTGCCAGGGAAAGGCAGTTTCCCTGTGATAGAAAAAAACCTGAAACTGGTGATCAGCAGTTTCCTGATAAGATCTCCGGAGCTGGGCAGAGTGGGCTCCAGCATGTGCATTAAGAGGCAAAATTACGGAGTTTAAGTGGTCTATGACATTCCATTGACATTTGACTGGTAAGGGAAGAATGCCTCAAGTGAGCATGCGTACACCTCCAGTAAACACACTGCGCTTGCTCACCTCCCAAGTGCCCGCAGGTCACTGCACGTGCAAACAGCCCACCGCCAAGGCAAGAATCAGGGGAGAAGGATTGCAAGACCACAGAGGGGTGTCTTTTGACCACAAGTCAAAAGGTCAAACCACACACTTGTTCTTCAAGTTGCCTGCTTAGCCCTCTTCCAAGTATACTTTCCTTCATTTTTTTTCCGGCTTGAAAGCTTTTAATACACTTTCACACCTGCTCTAAAACTTGCCTCCATCTTTTCTTCTGCCTTATGCCCCTCAGTCGAATTCTTTCTTCTGAGGAGGCAAGAATTGAGACTGCTGCAAACCCATATGGATTTGCTGCTGGTAACAGTATAATTATTTTATTTGAAATGTTCACACCCTTTCATCGTATTACAGAAAACAGACATGCAGTATCCATGTAACTCTCCTCCCACTACCCACTTTAGTCTCATCGTCCAGAATAAGCAAATTACAGCCTTAAGTGGACATTACCATCAGTAAGAAAGGAAGTGGAGGGAAACATGTTTACGTAATGGGACAAGCACTGGACAACAGCTAGGGAAAATGATATGACGCCCTCCTGCTGCTAGCCAGCAGTGTGATGTTGGAGGAAAGCACATTTGGGGTCATAATTTCCTTACCTACAAAATAAGAAAGGTAGGCCAGATGACATGTATGACCTCTTCAAGCTTGAATTCTAGGATTGGAGTTCAGAGAGCAGCAGAAAATGGCTGAGACCCTTTTGGGGGACAGTCTCCCCTCACACTGAGGATTCTCTGATTTTTCTTCTCAGGGAAACAACGAGCATATTGTGAATTGTAATAAAGAATATGCAGCAGGTCAGCATTTTGTCATCACTGTGAGTACAGCTTCCGAAAGGAAAGGGAGAGAGAAAGAGAAGAAAGAGACTAAAACAAGGAAAAGAGTTTCATTAAAAAAAGAAGATGAAATTTATGCCAAGTTCAAAAACTAAACTGTGCATCGAAATGTACACTCATGGTGTATGGAGGGGTTAAAAAAAGAGACATGGTAAATAATTTTTAAGAAGGAAACAATATTTACATATAATCCAGATCAACCCACATGTTGTTTATCTAAACGATTCTCCAATCCAGAGTGCTTGGGAATAAGAGTTTCTGGATGGCCAAGTTTACCCAGATACCTAAAGGTTAGTTAATCTCTTAAATTTTGTAATTTATTTTTAATGGGAAACTTTCTAAAGTGTACATTTCCTTGTCTTATGAGACAGAGTAGATTAAATGGAACATTGGAGCATAATTAGCCCTGGGGAATATAAGTATCAAGCGCTCAGTTCATAGTTAATAGACTCAGATGTAGATATAGATTGAATAGCTTGTGCACCAAAGGCTCACAGACACAATTGTGCTCCTGAAATGTGTTTGTGTTTTTGTGATGGGTGCTTTGGAAATTCCCTGTTATCAACTTGCATCACAGTCATTTGCCTGCTTCCCATAAAGAAAGTGTGGCCTGAGGCTACACCAGCTAAATGAATTCCCCGAGGAGTTGAGCATAGCTGCCTCTCAGAACATTAGTGATCTAATTAAGGCAGCCTTTCTAATGATTGCTATTAGGTCCTTTTGCTTGTAAGCACTGTTCAGTACATGGTTGTTCACATCCTGGACCACAGGCTCCTAGTCCGCGTGGGCCACCCCTTTTCTCTCTGATGTCACATGTTATGTGTCTTTATAGTCACTTCCCCAGTGCTTTCTGTTCCCAGGTCTAACACTGCCCTAATCGAACAACCAATCAGGGTCCTCTTCCCTTCTGATCAGCAAATTAACCAGCTGCCATGTGTTAGTATAATCTTCAGGTATTTGACTAAAACATTTGGCTTATTGGCTACTGAATATTGAAGAGTCTTGTTGCTAAAGAGGCAATTAAAATGATGAACAAAACCTATCTTTCCTATATCCTTATTATAGTTCTACACATGTACTGTACTTGTTGGGTTATAACTCTTCCCCTTCCCCAAACATAAAAGGTTTTCCCTCTATTCAATGGGTTCTTGCTCCAGTTGTCAAGCCAGGCCCCCAAGGTTCGAGGAGGTGGAGAGGGTTGGATGACAGGGGAAGGCGATGTTGCTGCTCCTAACAGCGGAGGCTGGCACCCATGGGAAGAAATAATAAACCCAAGTCACGCAGCTGATAAGAAGCAGCAGATTTGGATTATTTCACTAACCTCTTGGGTATAAATTTGCCTTAGCATAAGCTATGAGTTAAAACCAATGGAATAGTTACAAATAACAACAGATTCAAGGCAGTATCTATTAGAATTCATGATGTTTTCCCTTGTTTCTTATTGTTTCCTCACAATCAGGGAAGTATCTGGTTTTGCTGCCTGCATAAACATGATATTGGAATTCTTTCAAATTTATTATTTAGTTTAAAGCTTTCTATCAGTCATTTTTTTTTTTGTTTATGTGTACTTCAGCTCCATATAAATTAATTTCAAATTTATTCTATCTTGCTACTTGCTTCTTTCAATTTTTACTTACATATTTACTTGGTCCAGGGCACTAATATAACCATCCATTTACATGTGTTTTATAGCATGACTGGCTTTTTAGGTAACAGCATTTTCTGAAAAGCAGATTGTTATTTTCATTTATAGTATCATATAAAAGATGTAGGATTTTATCCATCAGTTAATTTGTTGCATTTTATATTTATTGATATCAATATACTTCTTTCTATCCCTATGATTTTACACCTTTTGCCCAGAATGTTGGAATATTGCTGATTATGATTTTTGTATTGGTTCTAATAAGTAATATACCTTATTTTTATAAGTAACATAGTATTTCTCCTATAAAACCACAATAAAATCACTTTGAATCCTTCAATTTGATGAAAAGTACTTAATTTTTCCCCAAAAGTTCTTCATAAAATCTAGAGGTACCTTGTGCATAGCATGTGTTCTGTGTGTCCATAAACTATAAATAGATACAGATGTTACTATCTCATGTAACATCTTTATTCCATTAAGGTTTGTTTAGCATCTTCTGAGTGGTGGCTGTGAGCCTCACTTCTACTTCAGCAGCAGGGTGGTTCAGACCTCCTTCTAGCACATCTTGAGAACTGATACTCAAATGAGCTCACAAAATACATTTATGTGTGAGATTTTCCAGGCCCACAAAGGGTTCTCATATTTTATCATCAAACATCCACCATTGTTTTTTCTTAACTAGATAACTTTTATAGCCATGATCTCCCTATAACCTTAGCATTTTAAGTAAGTCATCCACATGTGAACTATTACCCAACAGAGGAAGAAGAGGAAGAGGATCGTTTGCCTGAGACCATCTTTGTTACCATGTGATTTAGGTTCTTAAGTAGCCACGATGTGTGATGACCACTTGCATTTCATGATTTTTAAATTCTTATTTTAAATTCACTTTCATTTAACAAACTTCTGTGTTTCTTTAACTATTTTTTACTTCTGGTTCAAATTCAGGCACGCTCAGACAAGGAAAAGAGTGGTTTGTTTTTGTAATGGTAGTATAACACAGTATAGAAATGTCTCATTTATTTATAACTTGAGATTTATACCACCATCTAATTCCAAAAGGAATTTGAGGTGGTACATAGAGATGTTGACTTTGCTCTTATCTGAGCGCCTTAAAATGTAATTTATGCCAGTGGTTGTGTCCCATATATCAGCCCCTTGTTGGCATTTGGTGATTAATGTCTGTGAATGGAACAAAACTCATACCGAAGGTATAAAACATTCTCTCACCTGTGAGGTCTTGGCAAGCACTGAGAAAACTACAAGAAGAAATCATTTGAAATTGCACACTAGGCGCAAAAGAGTTGAATGGCTATATTAATTTTAAAGAGGAACTTCGAAGGATAAAACAACTTTTTTTTTTTTTGAGACAGAGTTTCACTCTTGTTGCCCAGGCTGGAGTGCAGTAGCATGATCTCAGCTCATTACAACCTTTGCTTCCCGGGTTCAAGAGATTCTTCTGCCTCAGCCTCCTGAGTAGCTGGGATTATGGGCACCTGCCACCACGCCTGGCTAATTTTTTGTATTTTTAGTAGAGATGGGGTTTCATCATGTTGGCCATGCTGAACTTCTGACCTCAGGTGATCCACCCACTTCAGCCTCCCAAAGTGCAGGGATTACAGATGTGAGCCACCGTGCCCGGCCAATAAAATCACTTTTTAAAAGACATCTCTACTAGAAAATGGCTAATGCATCCCCTTCCCCCACCCTTTGTACTCCCTGTGTTTGCAACATCCAATCATCGGTGCCCCTCTGGGTTTCTGTCCTGTGGCCTCACTCCTGCATGACCTGGTCATGCATCACATTTACATATTTGTCTTTGCACAATGTCACATGGAAAAACTCTGACAAAATAAGTTAAACAAGTTTAACACTGGTAAACAATGCAACTTTTGTTTTGATCTCTCTTTCTGACTTGGTTTCTCACATCATCAGGAAGTAAAATAAGCAAGAAGTGGGGAGGATGAGGATGGAAGAGGAAGGAACAGCTGAAGCAGATCTTTTTGTTTGGTGTTGCATTAGGTGAGTGACTGACCGCACATTTAATTGGCTGGCAGATGGCCTGATGGTTGTTTTTCAACCCAATTGACTGGATGTTTGGGCTCAGCAATTTCCCTTGGCAAAATCATGAAGTAATTTTCAAGCTGTATTCACTGCTCATTAAGTTTCCTTTCTGTGCTGCCCTCCCTCATACCTTTGTATTTTCCTCAGGGTACCTTTCTGGGAGCACAGCCTGCCTCTGGAGGATCCAGGGTGGGACACACAGAAGGGAGAGTTCTGGAAACAAAAGGAAGACCAGGTCATGCAGAGGTGCAAGATCAGAGGCTCCCCTCTGCAGAGGCTGGGGAGTCACAGCCTTCATCACTTGGGTGGGGACCGACAAGCAGTGGACGCTGTGGACCCGGCTCTTGCCTTCCTTATTTGCACCTTGGAGGGGATCCAAATCTGAACCACTTATGCTTATTAAAAAGTCATTTTCCTTGCCTCTACTGTGGACCAGCTAAATTCCTAATCTCTCTGGGTAGGACCCAAAAATCTGAATTTTAAATAACCACCTACGGTGATTTGGGTGGACATGAAATTTGGTCCCTAGTGGACTGTCTCCCATCTAGATGATCTCCTACGACTCAGCTCTAACCTTCTATAATTCTGAGGCCAATGGAGTTTGTCTCATTTTATTATCCATAAGGAGAAGCCCTGGGCCACAGATGTCCAGCAGGAACTCTCCTAATCCTCATCAGCATTATCCTCATCAGAACCTTATCCTCATCAGCCTTCATATCTGCAAACATCTTCCACAGCACGTCATGCCTTGGCAGGCACTGTGTGCAGGTGGGGATGGGTCATGTCGCCCTCGCTGTGGAGCTGGGAACAAAACAGTGAGACTCCACTGGGGGCTGGTCCAAATGCAGCCTCATGATGGACTCCTGCTCTTGGGCACGAGGGCACCAAAGACACTTAGGAGGGGCAGAAGGAAGCACCCTGCTGATGGGCCCACTGGCAAATTCCATGGCAAGGAGAGTGGCAGCATGAGACAGAGGCAGCAAGATGGAAATCAGGTCAGGCCAGAGAGAGAACATTCTGGATGACATCATGGTTGCCAGGAAGCCGGGGAAAGAAGCCTGCTTGACCAGACCATACCGAGAGTCTAAAAGGGTCAGAGGCAGGGTCAGCCGATCCCAGAGGGATTGCAGATACTCTCAGAATGATCTCTGAGGCCGGGCTTCTGGGGCGCTCTGGGGATGCAGGAATAATCTGCCACCCTGAGAAACTCATTGACGCAAAGTTCTAGAAACACAGCCAGCTCTCTGAGAGGAGCCAGGTCCTTTTATGAAGATCCTTCTTTCCCCCATGGCTCACTAAAAACAAAATCTAACTTCATCTCCCTGGGCCTCAGTTTTCTTATCCGTAAGATGTAGGTGTAGATAAACCCCACAGTATCCTCCAGTCTTATGTTTCTATGGAAACTAAGCAAAATAAATAACACAGGAAAATATAAAAAGACACTGCTAAGCAAGACAGAGTGAAGGTAGAATTTTCTGGCGAGGTAAAAGCCTGTAAAGGACAGAAGGAAGCCTTGACCGCAGAGGTGGTGAGCAGCAGCAGCAGGTCACATGCGGAGCGGGGACGGCAGGGGTGACTCCAGGTCCAATGTACACACTTTGGATTTGGCCCCATGGAGAAACCAGGAGGAGGTGAGGGCTCACCGCTCACTGTGAGACTGGACGAGGTCAAGGTACAGGCAAAACTATTCAAGGCAATCGCTGCTCAGAGGATCCTCCAAATAAAACGGCTCATCCGCCTCAATCTGCTTTCATGGCTCCATTGTTACTTATGTAGCTTTTTTTTTTTAATGCCTATGCATTAAAAGTCTTCAGGGAATATTCACTTTGCTCAAATCCTCAGTGATGACGAGCGTCAAGCTTTCAAATGTCAAGCATACTCTCCATAGCATTTTTTTAAAAGACTAAATAATTTGAAAGAAAATCCAATGTACATGTTCCATTCTGCAAGCCCAAGTCTCCTAGTGCCCCTCAGTTCCTCAGCATGCCTCCTGTGTCTGAGTGGAGGGCATCTTTAAGGGGAACTGTCACAGCGGTGATGCACCATCCCTAGCTAGGAGCCCCCCCAGTCAGGAGGGGGATGGCTCCTTCAGCAGAGGCAACAGCTTGAGAGGGTCCCAGATGAGTGCCATTTCAATGCACCATATTTCCCATGTACTTAGAGACTCTGTCAGGAATGGGGTCACCTCACAGAGTCACACACACAAGCCTTCTTTCAGAGCTTGGAATGCAGAAAACACAGCAGCGCCAGCTCTCTCTTCAGTCAAGGTAATAAAAACCTCTTTTAAATCTCACACTGATTCCTCTGCAGCTCCTGGCAATAGGCATGAAAGATCCTTCATTGAGAGATTTGTTCTTATCCATCTTGGGATTGAAGAGACGTATAGGTTGGGCCCCTCATACCGTAGGCTCCTATTAGAACACAGGAGTGATTTGCTCAGGGTGGCAGCCCCCATCCCAGAGGCTCTGCTCCTGTCTCCTGCCTCTGATCCCTAAAATGAATGTGAAAAGAGTGAATGGGAAAGTCATTTCCAACCAGTTTGAAACTTTTTTTTGTTTTTTAAGACGGAGTCTCGCTCTGTCACCCAGGCTGGAGTGCAGTGGCGCGATCTTGGCTCACTGCAAGCTCCGCCTCCCGGGTTCACGCCATTCTCCTGCCTCAGCCTCCCGAGTAGCTGGGTCTACAGGCGCCGGCCACCACACCCAGTTAGTTTTTTGTATTTTTAGTAGAGACGGGGTTTCGCCATGTTCGCCAGGATGGTCTCGATTTCCTGACCTCGTGATCTGCCCGCCTCGGCCTCCCAAAGTGCTGGAATTACAGGCGTGAGCCACTGCCACCGGCCTGCTTTAAAACTCTTATAGCAAAGAAGGACTACTTGTACTTTTACAGCAACTGAATAGCCAATACTTAATGCACAGAACGCAGGACACATTTATTCTTTAATTTTCTGGATCAAAGATGGTTGCTAAACGAAGGTTGTGGAAGCTCAAGCAGCCCCAAAGCGCCCCCTCGCTTGTAGTAGGCTGTTTTTGGAAGAAAAAAGCAAGACCTATTTGGTGTTTTCTTCCTGATGTGAACTGAAAAGCACGCTTGATCCTCTTAAATACCGTCCAGATCATTCACCTTTCTTCAACTCTGTACTAATTTATCGAGTGTACTTTGTATTAATTTTTATTACTACATCTTTCATTTCCGCATTTATAGTAGGTTCTTTTCGGTGCTACTTGTGCTTGTTTCATTTCTCCTTGTTTGTATTTTATGCAGTCTTTTTCTTGTTAAAAGATGTTATGCCTCATTTATCTTTTTGAATACATTTAGCCTACATATTTGAAGGTTTTGCCAAAAAAATTCTATAAAATTAAGTCTGGAGTAAATTCATATTTCGATGGTTGATTTTGTTGGCTGTCTCTTTTAGTATTAGATTGCATAATGCATCTCTCTCTCAGACTAGCAGATTTGCAATTGCTTCCTCCTGGTCCTCTGAGCCTCTGGGATTAAGAGGATTCAGAACACTTTCCCTAGCTGTTGTTTCAGATGATAGTTTCAGATGCCTGTTCCACTGTGATGTTGGAGATGGTAGATCCTCTCACTCAGCCAGCTGGGAACGAGGTTTACTGTCACATTCTAATGAAACTAGGAGCTGCTCTCCAAAACCATCTCTCCAGGGGACATGTGCTGTGTTAGTTTTTCCTTCTTTAGTCTCTTTTTGTGATTAGGGAGAGCCCCTCCTCAGCTCCTGCCTTCAAACTGCGAGCCTTGTCCTTGCCCTGTGTTTGATGGAGAACTCCTAGTCCCCATTACCCAACAGAACATTATCTCTTGGTAGCCACTGCCTGCTTCCGCACTGGGGGCCTCCTGGGATCCTGGTCTCAGCCACCTCACCATTGTGCATCTCTATTCCATTTCTGGCGCAGGAAGACATTTGTTTTGTTGATTCTGGCTCAAGTTTTTTGTTCCCTTTTGAACTGTGTTCCTGTCATCACTATATTTCACTTATTACTATATGTGTGACCTCAAAGGGTGAACACTTGGATATAACTCCAAAAATGTGGCTCTGTTTCTGCAGAATTTAATTTTTACCTTATGCAGAATTCTGCTGTGGTTTCATGCATTTCACAAACATTTGTCAGTTCCTCGTGTATGCAGGTCATGGTTCTAAGTTCTAGTGGAGCAGCGGGGAGAGGTGGTATGAAGCTGTTCGACTTCCAGATGCTTTCAATTTTATCAAGGATTAACCGTCACTCTCAAAGAACTATAATGCAGGCCCAAATCAGAAGGCGTGGTCTGACTGTAATCAAGCAACTTGAACTTTCCAGTCTGTTTCTCCATCTGCAAAATGGCAACCGTAACATCTACTACTTTGGGTCCTTTTGAAGATTAAACAATATAATAGAAATAAAACACTTAGAATCCAGCACAAAGAGAGTACTCAAGGATATTAACTATGCTTATCTTAATAGACACTGCCTCAGCTTTAAGCATCATGACATATATATGCATACATATATATATACACATATATGTATATGTATATATATAGAGAGAGAGTAGTTTCTTAGAAACAAAATAGTTAAAGTTTTTTGTTTGTTTTGAGATGGTGTTTCGCTCTTGTTGCCCAGGCTGGAGTACAATGGCGTGATATCGACTCACTGCAACCTCTGCCTCATAGATTCAAGCGATTCTCCTGCCTCAGCGTCCTGAGTAGCTGGGATTACAGGTGCACGCCAACACGCCCAGCTTATTTTTGTATTTTTAGTAGAGATGAGGTTTCACCATGTTTGGCCAGGCTGGTCTCGAACTCCTGATCTCAGGTGATCCGCCTGCCTTGGCCTCCCAAAGTGCTAGGATTACAGGCATGAGCCATCACTGCCGGAAAAAAAAATATTTTTATGTCTGTCCCCTGGATCACCTACATTTTGATGTTTCCTCACCTCGCCCAGGGGGGATTTTTGCAGCAGAATAATGCATCCGTGTTATGCACAAGAGGGATTTGTTTATCTTGAAAGTGTTCTGCTTTAAAGAAGGTAAGAACTCACCATCTCCTCCTTGAATGAAACTAGGAATGGGTTTCCAAGGGCTCAGACACAGGACCAGCAACAAAGGAGGTTCTAGGGGTGGACAGAGAGTAGAAAAAGAAAGGAAGAAAGGAAACCAAGGGAGAGGAACTCGTGGATGCTCATGTGAGAAGGCCTCTGCGTGTCTGAGAAGTGACCCAGTGAGAAGATATTTTATACCAGCCTTTGTACTCTGAGAATATTTGTGATTGGCTGTGAATGTGATGGGATTCTTCTGGTAATGGGCTATCCTTGAGTTCACTGTTGAAATGGTTGAGTGATGCTCATTTTTTTCAAGGGTAAAACCTTGGCTGAAAGCTTGATTCCCTGGGATACCAGATATCCTGGGATGCCCTAGATCACTATAGTGATCGATAGGAAAGCTTATTGTGAAGACTTGTGAGAAAATAGTGCCTATACCAAACATTTCCCTAACCCATGGATAGATGGTTTGGTCTAAGAGCATCCCGGGAGGGGCGGGGATACTTTACATCCAATGTCTTAAGGCAATGGAAGGACATGGTATTTAAAACAGACACTCTTCTGGAAGATGAGTGGACCCCAGAGCAGGATAGATGCTGTGCAAGTCATCGGACAAGAGAAAAGCTTAAGAGTGATTCCTTCCTGATCAGAAAGGGCCCATGGATGTTATGCTCAAGAGATCTTCATTTTATTTTACTTTATTTTTATTTAGTTCTGGGATACATGTGCAGGTTTGTTATTTAGGTAAACGTGTGCCATGGAGGTTGGCTGCACCTATCAACCCATCACCTAGTTATTAAGCCCCACATGCATTAGCTATTAATCCTGATGCTCTCCCTACCCCTAACCCTTGACAGACCCCAGGGTGTGATGTTCCCCTCCCTGTGTCCATGTGTTCACTTTGTTTGACTCCCACTTATAAGTGACAACATGTGGTGTTGGTTTTCTGTTCCTGTCTTAGTTTGCTGAGGATGGTGGCTTCCAGCTCCATCCATGTCCCTGCAAAAGACACGCTCTCACTCCTTTTTATGGCTGGCTAGTATTCTACGGTGTATATGTACCACATTTTCTTTCCCCAGTCTATCATTGATGGGCATTTGGATTGATTCCATGTCTTTGCTATTGTGAATAGTGCTGCAATAAACGTATGTGTACATGTACCTTTATAATAGAATGATTTATATTCCTTTGGGTGTAATGGGATTGCTGGATCAAATGGTATATCTGGTTTAGATCTTTGAGGAATTGCCACACTGTCCTCCACAAAGACATAGTTTAAAGTGCATTCAGTAATACAATCGTGGAATGATGACATGCCAAGCTCTTTTTATTTTATTTTTCTCATGTTTATAACCACAAGCAGACTGTTGGTTGATGGCCTGTTTTGATGATTAAAATGAGAAGGCCGTAACAGAGAAAAACACTTGTGCACGTAGCTAAGTGCTACTGGGATCATGCCTATCAAGTCAAGATCATCTAGGGGGGCACAGAAGGAAAAGGAACCCTTTAAAATCATTGGGATGGATTTAGAGAAAAATGTTAACAGCCAGCTTCATTTTTCTCAACCTTGGTGGCATAGCAATAGTTGTTTTTATGTGCTGAAACTCTTGTAAGTTAAAACAGCCCTCACGAGCAGCCACCTTATTGTCAGCAGAAACCAGATAGTGTTGAGATTCATTTTTGAATGTTCTTGTGGATTTTTCTCTTTCCTTTTTTTGAGACAGAGTCTTGCTTTGTCTTTCAGGCTAAGAGTGCAGTGGCACAATCACAGCACACTGTAGCCTGGACCTCCTGAGCTCAAGTGATCCTTGCACCTCAGCCTCCTCAGTAGCTGGGACTATAGGTGTGCACCACCATGCCCAGCTAATCACCCTCTGGAATTTTGAATGAATATTGCCTCCCTGCCCAGGAAGACCTGGAATGCTCATGTATTGCTAGGGCAGACGCAGGCTCATGGGGACGGGGTTGAGGGGTGCTGGATGGTCTGCACATGTGGCTTCAATGTTTAGGTTCAGTTTTATGTTTCTCTCCAAGAGTTTTAAACGTAAATTAAGACCCACTCAAAATGAAGCATGGCCATTGCAGTCAGTCTAAAATAAAGGAGGGAAATTGGAAATAATAAGTGTTTGTGTTCAGAGAAATAGGTCAGAGGTCACAAAATGCCTGGCTGTGCCAACCCCAAACCCAAACAGAGCAACAATGAGATGCTCTGGGCGAAGCCCAGGCTCAGAACATCTATGTCTGGAATGGCTCAGATTTTGTTCTCAGATTTTATCTGTTTTTCGGCATTATCCCAAATACCAATACAATGTCAAAATAGAATGAAATTCTCCAATCGGATGACCAAGGCTTCCTACAGGGAAGAAGATAATTTTCCTCTTAAGAGTTTTAGCTGACTGATCCTTCATAGCACTTGGCTCAGGTGACGAAATTCATACAATCAATATCTAAAAACAGATTTCTTTTCCATGTTACTTTTCCTTATCTAAGTGCTGCAACCCACTAAAAACAGCAATTTGTTAACTTTCTTAATATCTTACATTTTCCTCTTCACAACTCCATTTTACATCCATGATTCTTAGTTTTTTTAGTGTTTAGAGTTTACTTAAATTCTTACTGCTTGCTTCATTTGAATATTATGACATTTAATGAAATATTTCTCATCAAGTTGATGGATTTCTTTGCTCCTGTTTCTTGTCCGTTTCATGATATGTCATTTTGAAAAATTGGACTTTAATGCTTTCTAAGTCTTCTTTTTAGCACTGTTTGCTATCTCATGTTTTTAGAATGATACTTTTACCAGTTCTCAAGTATTGCCAAAAGGAATCAATTAACATTTTCTCTACTCATCTTGGAAATAAAAAGATAAATACATTCTACCATGCTAAAAAATAGAACAGAAGATCCTCCTTGTGCTCATCCTGGTCAATTCAGGTTCTGGGTCTGTTGAGAGAAAATTAATGGACAAAAGAAGGCTATCAAGAAGAGAATACAAACAACTACCTTTTAGAATTAATTAAGTAATGCAGGAGAACATCATGTGGTAACTAGATTATTAGAGAAATACTTTTTTACTGACAGACTGTATAAAACTCTGACGCTTAAAAGAATACTGTCTTTTCTGAATGGGTGGAAGCACGGTGTTCTTGGATGCATTTGAACAGACTTGCACTTCCTATGCTCATATATAAATATCTGCTTGCAAATGTTCTCAAAAGTAATTATTAAAATATATGTTGAAAGAATGAGGGTAATGTTACATGAAATTCCAATATCTTTCTCTGAGATAACATCTCAGAGTCTTTAGAAAATTCTTTTGATTTAGAGTCTTTAGAAAATTCACTTTATTGCAACTAACCAAGTCTTGGAGTAAATGCTGAGACCAAACCAAACTGGTGCAAAGTAACATTAATGAGACATGGTCTGCTTATTTTTTCCTCTGGAGTATCATCATTTGAATACTAGAATTTTCAAATCAATTTCTTTTTCCATTCCAAGCACCCAGAAGCTATAAAATCAGATATTAGCATTGGGGAAGATTTATTACAAAAGCTATAAATTGAATTATCTATTCTAAGAGACCTGATATAGTCAGATACTTCAGTGAAATTTTTGTACAATTATCTTGGAGATTTTTTTGTTTGTTTTGTATAAAATCAACACTATTTCATCTATTTAAGTATGTTACAGTCTAGCAAAAACAGGCTTAGAAATCTTTCCATTATTAAAAAACACACGTATCTACTTGAAAATCATATCTATGATATCTCCCACTCAAGTATTTTAAAGTAATATAGGAATACACTGTCTTTGTGAAAAACTTAAACATTATGGGTTATAGTGTTTTTCGGCCCTCTATTTTCAGTCCTGGCTCTCTTCCTAGAGTTAACCAGTGTTATCAGTTCTTTGTATATGATTCCAGATCTTTTATTTCTTCTATACATTTTCACCTATGTCTATATTTATATTTATAGCCATATAGCCATTTGGTTGGACACTATTGGCATAATGATTAATGCTTACCCACTTTACAGAAGCCATGTGTAAGTCCTAACATTCTTTATTGCCTCTAAAGTATAGAAAGTTACAAAATTTCAAAATAATGCTTAAAACTCTACCAAATTTAATATTACCAAATTTAGCATTTATAAATAAGTCATTACATTTGAAAACAATGGGTAGGTTACATTTTCCTTACTTCACAAATGTTCCCAAGTACAAACGATAATTATTGGAAAATCATAATTAATTACAAAGTAAATAAGTTACTTGTAACCAAGTCTTTTCAAAAGCAAAATTAGAAAATCTTTCCTAATTTTACAACAAAAAATTTATATTTAATTTAGGAAAAGGTCTCGGAGTAATGTCTTCAAAATTTAAGATTTCCCTAAGAGCTTTACAAATATCTTAAAAAATCTTTTAGAACTATTATTCTAAAATAATATTCTAAAATAATCTTTGTAGAACTATGTGACATTCTTTTGTGTATTTTTTAAAAACTTGCTTTACTCACTAAAATATCTAGAGATTTTTAATGTGAGTAGACGTATATCCAGCTCCTTGTTTTGTAATTGACTGCTAATATTTCACGGTGCTTTTGGAAAGTGAAAAATGCGGTGGCATATGGTTATCAATGGATATTAGTGGATAAAGTCGGTACTTAGGGACTATCAAACATAAGCCAAAATTAAGAACAATGTCTGATTACAAATACAAGCCCTGAATAAAGAAGCCGATATCATGGCACTCAACAGGTAGCTTGGGGGAAAAACTGGTATGAAATATTAACCTGATCACTTTCTCTACCAGTACGTGTTGTTAAGATTCTAGAATATGCTCCTTGTTGTGCTAGGTACTGGGGGAATAGCGCTATGTAAAGTGAGTCCCCCCTTCATGGAGCTTATAGAGTAGTGGGGAGGGCAGACACTGCACAACAATGCATAAAATTTACTATCATAAGGAAGGTAGAGGGTGCTTTTACCCATTTAGGGGTTCAGCAAGATCTCCTTGAGGAAGTAAAATGTAAGCTAGACTTGATGGTTGAATAGGATTTTGCTTTGCCATAGGGAGGTGTCAGTCTGGATTGAAGAGAAAATGTGGCATCACAAGTTGATGGAATAGCATGTGGAAAGGCTTAGAAGCAAGAGGGGATTTGGCCTTATGTATAAGATGACAAACAGGAGAAAATGGAGGCAGGAGAGCTGGGCAGCTGTCAGAGTCTGGAAGGCTTTGAAAGCAGGTAGGGAGCTTGATTTTGCTTCTAAAGAGAATGGAAAGTCATTGCAGGGTTTTAAGCAGAGCTGTGGCGTGACCAACTTGACCTCTTAGAAAGAGAACTGGAGTGGCTATGTGAAGGACAGATTGGCAAGGAGTCAGTCTAGGAGCAGAAAGAACAATGTGGAGGTTGTTGCACTAATTCAGATGAAACATGAAGACTCGGGATAGAGTGATAGGGAGAATTCACTGACTCAAATTGCAGAGTCTGCCAGCAGGGCACATCTGTGCCATCTCTTTTTGGCCTTGGTAGGTCCTGGATTAGAGTAAAAGGTTTGGCCCATCTGGCCCTCAGGTGACCCAGCATTTGGATCATGACACTATGTACCGAAGGCAGTCCCATGGTATGCAGGAAAGATGGGGAAGACTGGGTTCAATTACCCTTACAGAGCTGCCTAGTCACATTCCCTGGATTTTAGACCAGGAGTCTGGTAACTTACAGCCTTTGGGCTTCCCATAGAAAGGTTTGTTTTACCTACACAGTGTTTTTCTTTTTAAAATGAACTAATTATCAATATTTTAATATTGTGATATTTTATATCAAAACCTAGATTTTCAATCTCTAGAAAAATCAGAAGATCTGGTTACGCTGGATTTCCATTTCTACCTGGTAACATCCTGCCCATTTAGATGAGGACTATGCTCTTTCCTTTGTCACATTTCTCTCCACTCTCTATTGCCTCCCTGGTTCTGGGTATCATTTATTAATCATGGCGCTTGTGATAGAGGCAGGAGGCAGAGAAATTCTAGGCAGACAGAAGTGGGTTCTCAGTGAAACTCATCTCCAAGCTGAAGACAGTTTAAAGACTGAAAGCCAACCTACAAGTTAAATCTTTGGACCCAGACTGAGATCTTGTCTTCCTGTTTGGCAAGCTTTCCTCTGATTGGTCCCCACCCTTCCCCTGTTTTACATATACCTACCCTTTCCTAATTGGTTTTTCTACTTTGTCGTGCCCACCTTTGAGTGGTGCCTTTGCTTTAACTTTTTTTGCATACTCACAAACCAGTCAGCACACACTCCCCACTCTGAGTTCAAAAAAGGCCCCAGACCGGGCCACCAGGGGGATCTTTTCCGTCTTTGGGGAGGGGAACCATCCCCGCCCCCCCAGCAACTGTGTCCCCTCTCTGCTGAAAGGCATTTTCATCATTCAATAAAAATCTTTCCACCCTTCTCATCCTTCAATGTCCCATGTATCCTCATTCTTCATGGGCGCAGTACAAGAGCTTAGGAACCACTGAACACAGGTGAGCTGAGGCATGCTAACGTGGCCAAGCAAGGCCTGGGAGGGGCATCACCAGCCAGGAGTCCCTGGCTTGGAAAGCAACTGAGAAGAAAAATCCTACACTGTTACGCTGCATTTCTCACACCCAGCCTGGTTTTCCTCATTCGTGTTCCTTGCTTGCATCTAAAGGTGTTTAAATTCTTGACCCCTTTTCTAGTGAATTTTCTTTAAACACCCGATTTGGCATTAAGTCACCTACTTTAAGCTAACAAGCACTAAGTCCCTCTCCTATAGACTTTACACTTAAACTAGAAAAATAAGGCACAAATATACATTTATTCATTCAGTATTTCTTGAGTACCTGCTATGTTCAAAGCATGTGCTAGACACTGGGATACAAAGATACATAAAGGAATCCCAGCCACTGCCCTCATGATTTTTACAGTCCAATTATAATATAATAATTAAATTATTATTGAAATAATAATAGCAATACATAATAATCACAGGCAAATTCAAATATAAAAAGGTAAAGGTCTGCTCTGAGAGAGTAAATGGTTACTTTAAGAAAGTGGAAGAAGTCTTAATTTACATCAAACAACCAAGGAAACTTTCCAAAATGTAGCACTTGCTCTCTGCTCTTGGAGTGGGTAGATAATATGATGTTCTAAAGTGTATCTATCCTTCTGAACTGAGAGATGTCACACAAGAGTAACATGGGATGCATGGTTTATGAGATTCAGATTTAACTCTGAACTGTCAGGAACATAAGTGAACTGTCTTTGAGGACTGTGAATCATCTGAGATCATTGAGCTTCAAGACTGTCTACAGAAACATCAGTTTTCACTGCACTGTTTCGGCTCTTTGGGAAAATCCTTTACTCTCTCTGTCATTGGAAAAGCCTCAATAATCCCTTCTGTAAGTGATTCCTAGAATCCCTTCAGTTCTAAGGTCCTATGACCTGTGAATGAAAGGGCTAATAATGCATGACAAAGAGTTCAAAGTATTACCAGGTGGTACCTTCCCTTCCCTCATGGGGTACCAAAATCTTTCAGAGGTGGGGTTAAGTCTGGTAAAGTGAGATTCTAAACTCTGGAATGAATTTGAAGGTTTTGTTTAAGGGAGATTTAAGAAAGTATCCTAGGCTGAGCATGTAAACCAAAGGCAAAGATATAAAATACAGGCCATAAAAATAAAGGAGTAAGGCTGGGCGCAGTGGCTCACGCCTGTAATCCCAGCACTTTGGGAGGCCACGGCGGGCGGATCATGAGGTCAAGAGATTGAGACCATCCTGGCCAACAAGGTGAAACCCCATCTCTACTAAAAATACAAAAATCAAATTAGCTGGACGTGGTGGCACATGCCTGTAATCCCAGCTACTTGGGAGGCTGAGGCAGGAGAATCACTTGAACCTGGGAGGCAGAGGTTGCAGTAAGCTGAGATTGCGCCACTGCACTTCAGCCTGGTGACAGAATGAGACTCCGTCTCAAAAAAAAAAAAAGAAAAAGAAAAAAGAAAAAAAGGAGTAGCCAAGCGTAAGGTACAATTTGATGAGTAGGTGGCATCAGGGGAGAGTAAGAGAGGCTCAGAGATAGCCCGTGAAGCTGTGTGTGGAAGGAAATGGATCCATGAATAGAGAATTTAGTCTTGACCTGATAAGAAGGATCAAAGTGGTGTTTTAAGAAGATTATTCGAGCAGTTCTGTACAACAGGCTACTGCTTTCCCATCACCATCCTCAATGGCACTGACTAAAAGTTTTCAAAGCCAACTACCTAACATTTTGGGCAGAGACTCTTGAGTTCCTATGAACAAAGGCTAAGCTTTTGGGTCTTAAAGGAATGAATCACAGCCTAAAGTCCGTTGGACTGTGATAAAGAAACCTGGGATTGAAATGACTTATGTATACAAGCAACCTTACACTTAGATTGTTTTTTTTTTTAGCCAATGGCTGAAAAATTTTTCATCAATCACCAGTCTGAATCAATCCTAGGTAATTCGCCATTATTAACCTCTTTTCTCCTCCTTCTTGGCTTGGCAAACACAGTCCGTCAACCAAAATAAGAGAAAAAAGAAGCGGGGTGAACTGCTTTTCAAGCTCTCTGACTTACAATATGATCTTCCTGGTTATTTGCAAATGGCAGGCAGAGCTTCATTTTCCTGGATCCTTTGCTTTGAGAAGTTTGAGATTGAGTTTTCTAAAGTCTGTCACCTCTTTCAAAAGTAAAAAATGAAAAATAATGCCCAAAGATTCCTATACTATGTCATCAGAGTAGAATTGGAGTCATAAGTGACCAAAGATTTCCACATTAATATTATTTAAAATCTAAGAATAAAACCAACTGCTTGCCAAGATCCCTGACCATATCACCGAAAGTTCCAAAGCACTAACCTGGACAATCGTGGCTTTTTTCAACTTAGTTTTATTATTTTATGTCTTCTAAATTTGCAAATTATTAACTTAGCAGGATACTAGCCATCAGAAGCAAACTTGAAACTCAATTTATAAATTCCTTGGAAAAAAATGACTAGGAATATATGCATTGTTGACCTCATTTTGAGAAATTTCCTTACAGGCTTTCCTCGTTCATCTTAAAGAACGATTTAAATCCCATTCCAACTTTGCAGATAGTCCAGAGGTAAAATGCATGTTACTGTAGGTTTCAAAGAACTTGTGGAGATTTTGGTGGGGAAATGGAAGAAAATGACAGAAAACTTATACATCTAAATTATTTGGTGCCATTGTTTTGATACTTTGAAAATATTTTTAGTGTAGGTGATGCAAAGTCAATCATTGTTTATCAGGTTTACAGTTGGGGCAGTTGCTCTGAGCAAAAATGCTGTGTGCCTCCGAAAAATAAAGAAACAAGGCATGAAAACCCTATGACAGACAAGCTAGGCTTTATTACACATCACCTCCCCTATTAGTGGTGTATCCCAGTTGCTACAGGGCGCGTCTGCCAGTTTACTAAGCAACTGTGGATAAGGGTTTGCTCTATGCAGAGGAATTTTTGTAAATAAACTTATATTTTAAATGTAACAAGGGAGATCCTATTTAAAGAATTCTATCCTTTAATCTACTCTCTATACCATGTCTAAAATAACCTTTTTTTTTTAAAGCCCTAAAAATCAGAGCATGTGACTATTCTCTTGCTAAGAAAGTTCAGTGGTTTCCTATTGCTTACCCTTAATCTCTGTCTCCAGAAACTTCAATTTTCCTGCTCCAATTATAACAGTAACAACAACAAACTTCTTGGTCTGGTGACATAAAGTAAGAATTACTGCTAATCCCACATGAGTCCTTTGGTAATTATATCTAAGTAGTCTTCTAGATTGAAATAACAC